>NC_088209.1:5104197-5339913 GCF_037126465.1 Ornithodoros turicata | reverse complement strand
GTACCTGAGCAGTTGGATACGACAGTTGGATCCTCCAGGTAATGTGAGCTATATGAGCATATCATTTACTAAATTGCTATTACTGAGACTTTGGTAACTGCATTACATGTCAGTGCCCATGGAAAGTGTAAATGGAATAAACTCTTTTCTTTGGTGCACACAGCCAACCTGACCCTATGGATGCGACGTTTCACCTGTCCACAGCAACGGAGAGCTCGGATACTGAAGAGTAAGCATAAGAGTCATTAAGTGGATAAGTAACTATAACAAAAGCTCCTCTTCTTCTCTCCCTCTCTTTTGTTTTAGTGATGAATACGAGAAGCAGCAGCAGCCTGGGCACTCAAAATCTCGCAGTCGTCAAACGTAAGTGAACGATTCAGTACAGTATAATTACATGACGCTATACATTTGTAGAGTAAATATCCTCCTGCTTTTCAGAGTAAATCCGGAGGAGCGGTTCTTCCTAGTCGCTGAGTCCAGCCTGCAAGAACTGTTGTGTGTCTGCCCCTTCTGCATGAGTGATGAAGCTCGTGTTGACACTACAACAAGGGGAACATCTGTAAAGTCTACAACTGTTTGCAGCTGTGGCAAAGAGCGTACTTGGCACAGCCAACCATGGGTGAAGGACAGGCCACTTGGCAACATCCTGCTATGTTCTGCCATTCTGTTTTCCGGGGTCAACATCAGAAAAGCATTTCGAATGCTTGATATGATGAAGGTGGCCACCCTAACGAAGTCACAGTACTTCAGGACGCAGAAGCAGCACCTTTTCCCTGCTGTGAATGACGTGAGTGTAGTGACGTAACGTGGAAAAATAACACTGCGAGTGCCTATGACCCAATTAGTCCTCAGTTCACCTAACTTTGATGCACGCTCATATTGCCTTAAAAGTCACTAATGTCTGTCTCTTGCAAACTGTTTCAAGGTCTACATGAGTAAGCAGGCTGATATCCTGGACCAGCTTCGTCCGGTGCCCCTGGTCCTTGCCGGAGACGGCAGGTGTGACTCACCTGGCCACACAGCACTCTATGGTACATACACTCTTCTGGAGACAGCTGTCAACCGCATTATCCACTTCGAATTGGTGAAGGTACTTCAGACCTATCTGTCTATGACCAACAGAGCAGCTTTTCATAGTTGTAGGCTCAGTAACAAAAGTGTAGACAGAAGAGTATTTTGGGAGAGGTTCTATAGGGAGTTTACATAAGAGAGTAGGATTTTCCACAATTTCTCTCTCGCAACTGCACTACCAAATGTACCATTTGGGGCTGAACCAATAATCCCCCTCTGGCTATACGCTAATGCTTGGTAGAATTGGATAACTCATGACATCGTCACCAGAAACATAGATAGGGTGGTCATCCTATATTTACTTGCTTTTATGTATCAGACATTTTAACACAACAGCTATGAAATTTGTGAAGATGCTATTTTTGTGTGCGGTCATACAGCCAGGGCATTCTATGTGAGATGTTGATTAGCGGGCAAATAATTTCATAATTGAGGTTCATTGATTAAGCATGGCTTCTCGGGCAAAGCCCAGATACTGTTTGTGCATAGTGGGGGGGGGGGTATATATAAGTTTAATAAACAGGAGGTGGCGTCCACGCAAGGAGAGGTCAGCCTGGCCTATGTCGGCTTGCTACGCCCTGGTGGAGCAAAAAAAAAAGCATAGTGCTTACCTATAGTCATTCCATTTTTTATATAGCAAAAAATACCTATATGTTGTATATCCTTAATATGTTATTCCTAATGTTTTCTCTGACATAGTCAACCGAGGTCTCCAGCAGCAATGCCATGGAAGCGTACGGCCTTCAGAAATGCCTAGCATTCCTCGAGGTCCAAGACATGGTTGTGGACAGTTTAGTCACTGACCGCCATTCTGGGATCAAGGCCATGCTGAGGGAGTCCTGCCCACATATTAAACACCGATTTGATGTGTGGCACGTCGTGAAGGGTGAGCATAGTGACTGGTAAGAATAGTTTGATATTTCAGGCACGGTGTCTCCCAACAGGTATCAAGAAGAAGCTCATAGCCCTGAGCCGCTCCACAAAGCACAATGTTGTAAAACTGTGGATTGAGAGCCTGACCAGGCATGCCTATTGGTGTCCGAAAACGAGTGGGGATGATGGGGAATTGTGCATCGCAAAGTGGGTGTCGGCACTTAACCATATTGTCGACATCCATGAGCATGACGACCCCCTGTACCCAGTTTGCTACCATGGTCCGCTTTCGGAACCACGACAGTGGCTCAAAGAAGGTATGCACTGAAAAAACTGACATAGTGGAGCATGTAATTTAGTTGCAGCTTGTAAAGTGTTACACACTCCACACTCACTTATGTGACATCCATTATTTTCTGGTGGTCTGGATAGTGACAGACCTTTAAATATTGAACTCAGGGGTATCTTAAGCTGAAACCCGTCCCCATATTCAATGTTTGCGAAGTGGGGAATCTAAATAAGTTAACTCTAGATAAATGTGAGTCAACCATATTTACATCAGTGTAGTTATTGTTCCTAATCTAGGGTATCACTATACAATAACATGCATACATGCATCTGACAACATGCCATTGTAGATACAGAGACCTACAGACGAGTGAGGGATATCCTGATGGCACCTATGCTCCTGAGGGACATCCCAATGCTCTCCTCGCACGGGCAAACTTACGGACTAGAGGCTTTCCACAGTGTCCTCATCCATTTCCTGCCAAAGTCCTATTCATTTTCGGACGAGGGGATGGTCGCCAGGTATGATACATAATCTGCAGTTTTCAAGGCTTAGGAAGACTCAAATGTCTTATGAGAATGAGGACGGGTTCGTAGGACACAGCTGGCTATCCTCCACTACAATGAAAATGCGGACCGCGCGCAGTTGGAGAGGGAAGGTACGAAACAGTACCGCTTGAAGCCATCCAAGCTCAAGAAAACGTGGGTACCCGTACCTCTAAAGGAAGATGCTACGTATGGTATGTTCTTGTATCTTCTAAGATGTGAGCATCATGCATGTGCTAAGTACTGCAACTCAACACAATCTATCATGCCTGGTAGACTCTTGTTGATTCAAACTCCAGGGGATTCAACAGTTCTCATGACCATAGAAATTTGTTTGAATTATCAGAAATGCCTCAAAATGTGGGCTTCAAGAGAGAATTATGTTATGGAGCCATATATGTCTTGTGGGGGGGGGGGAGGTTGCCGACAATTGTCTACAACTGATGGTCATGACTGCTGTAGCTCACATCATGCAATCCGACTGCCACTACATTTGACTGGTCTCACAGCTAACTATATGATACAGGTTTCTACCTTTCTTGATAGCACGCACCCAGAAAATAGCAGACCAGGACCTTCTGTAGCCCTTTTAGGTATAGAATGTGTGCTCCATGAGCATGTGAACAGCTTGTCAGCACATTTTATTTTGTGTTAGGGAAATTCTACTAGTGGGTGAAGAGTTGGAATTACGGGACGGTAAAGCCTGGGTCATATAGCTCTTCAGTAGATGGAAAACAGAGCAGACCAAACAAAAATTTCAGATTAATTTGAATTAACTAAAAGTTTAAATTATCAGGGTTTGAAACAATGGCTGTATCATACGTACAACAGACAAAAAAGTTGATACGTACAATACTTATCATGACCAACTGAACTTTGATCATGTGACCACTGTGAAGTTTACAATCAGGATGTTACTCAGTTCTTGCAAACAAGCATCAGTGCTAGATTTATGCTGTTTTGTCATTTGTCTTGTACATGCAGGTTGATTTCCTATCTAAGACGAACTATGCATGTACTTGATGCCATAGGAAGCTTTCAGGAAAAAAATTTGGATGCAAGAACGTTGAATGGGAAACAATCCTGCTTGAATTCAGACTTGTGCCTGTTGCTTGGAAAAAGTAACTGATCACCATTATTAATTGCTGAACTTTAAATGAAACTGAATAGCAAGAGGAAAGGTAACTTTACTCCGGTCGTTACTGTGAATTCACCCAAATTATATCTTCCTTTGAAAAAAAGGGGGTCAAACGGCAGAACATTTGCAATAACATGTAAAAAAACGAGACGGTCAGGTAGACAATCCTTCATACACCTCATCACAGTCTCTGCGGGAAAAGTAATACACCGCTGGGTAATGGATCACTAATTCATTACAAGTCATGCAATCACTTCAGGGCATTATGCAGAAGTCTGGTTCAAAGCTAATCTGTCTGTTAAAATCTTGAAGACTGTCTTCTGTTCTGCTATCTCACCTTTGACCAAAAGCCACTGAACGATCTCATTAACAAAATTTCGGTCATTAGGTAGCATCTAGTTGCTGCTGTCAAAGTGCTACGCAGTTTTGTGGCCATTTCACACTTTCTCCTTTTCTTTTAGACTATACATCAATCCTCACTGGCGAGGTGTTGTCTCGCGTAGAAAAACACCTAAAGGAGCCTGTTTCTGTGGAAATTGGACCACCACGTGCAGCAACATATGGTGAAAGACCAGCTTTGGCACAAGCTGTGGAAAAGCACCAGGCCAGGTATGTGAGCTGTTTGCCACCTGCTTACTATGACCACTAGTCGTTCAATTACACTTTGCATTTCTTCCTAGGTTCCAGAAGTGAGGGTTGTGACCACCTCACACGCTGACACTTCAGACCCCTCAGAAACCGTGACAAAGAAGAAGAAGAACAAAAAAAAGGCCCTTTTCAGGGCCACCCAATGCTTTACACAGAGACAAGCGTTGCTTTTTGATAAACCCATTCTGCATGCTAATATATGAAACCAGTTTTACATATTCATACAACTAAAGTATTGTGGCACTACCTATGGACTGTTTAGAAGTAAAGGTGTTGAAAAAATAGCAGTATCGAACTAATTTAAATCTGTTTTTATTTTATTTTTTTTTCAGAAGAAGTCTTGGAGAACCTGCAACAATGCTGAAGTCATGAGAGCTCTGGAACATTCACCAACAGTGGTGGCACCCAACAGGAGGTCTCAGCTACGCCGCTTTCCTGGCTTGTATTTTATGTACAAAGTACATTCCCTAACCTAGGGAGTGAGATTCGTTCATTTCACTCTGCATGGCAAAATAAGTGTCTTTCAACAGCTTTGTGCGGTATTGGGGAAGGATTGCTAGAGGGGATGTAGTAAGATGTGGTTGTATCCCGAGTGCCCTTCCTTGATCTTTTACACCCGGTGATAACACAATAGCCAACAGAATTGGGCATAAAATATTGCTACAGTGTTCTATCTTTGCCACCAAATAATCCCAACACGTATCTACAGATTCCGACAAAAGTTCCAACAGAACACAGGGTTGGCATGTATCTCTTCTTAGGAGTGCCACCTTAGCCACAAAATTCATCCGTAGCTGACACTGACAGGTGGGCACCTTGTTAGCCTAGACACATATTTGTAATTGCATCCACACCAGTTCGCTGATACGGTGTCACTCCTGTGAGGAAGTTACGTCAACCCTGTGTTCTGTAAGCTTTTGAAGGAATCTGTACATACTTATATGAGGTGGCATAACTGTGCCAGCTATTTTGTCTTCCTACTGTGCACACTGACATGTGGGAAGCATCACAGTGGTCTTGAAGGTAGTTCTGTTCATAGCTGTCGAAGAAGGGTCATATGCATGAAAGAGGTAAGGTAATGATAGGAATAAGACTCATAATGTACCATGTTCACTTTTTCCCCCCAAGTTTTATCCAGGGCACATCAGCACTGTATTACAATTTCATAAAAACCTTTTAGGTACACAGGCATAATAACTGTTGTGTAATATGAATTATTTTTCATTCCAATACATGGTTTGTGTGAATTGTCTATCTGTAATAAATGAAATTCTAGAACCAGTCCATGATTCATTGTAATCAAATAATTGCATGGTACTATAAAAGGTAATAAAAACTGCACCAAAAACACCACATCTGGCTGTTCTTACCCACGCACTCGAACAACAGAGGAGTGTCAAGTCAGCTGATATTTGCAACTGTGAACCAACGTAAGTTTGTTGATTGAAGTTTGTCTACTTTTTGGTTTATGCAGATAGTGTTTTTTCAAAAGCATCACTTCAGATTCTTTCCTTCTGAACCTTCATAGTCACTGAGTTTACTGCAAAGCCAACACAGTTTCCATGTACAGAACATGACAATTGTGGAAAATTCTTTCGAATAGGGTTTAAAAAATTACATGCAGCTCCAAGAACAAAAAACAAAAATCATATCAGTCACACTTTGCACTGCAGACATGGCAGAAGCTTACCTGAAACTTACTGATGTTAATATAACAATATCCATAATATGACTGTGACTGTATAGTGTCCTCTGATTAGGTGTAAAGCACACACTGGAATTTGGAGACTGTTTCTGGGGCCCAGCTTTCAATGACTAATATGCTGTAAGTAGCAGGCATCTGTTTTGGAACAGACAAAGAGTGAGAGAAAATTATACTGCATGTACATTACTACCATAAAAATTACACGGCATATATAGCGTGTACACGGTGTAGCTCTGATCACGAACTAAGTCTGTTGTTAGAACAAGAAAGCTCTTCAAAACTACACCGGTGCACGTGAAATTATTACGTGCTTAGTCCACCCCCTTTTATCCGGACTTGATACGGATCCCCCTGTCGGGGCATTTCCGTCGGGAACTGTGGTCCGCACAAACGGGGGTAGGCTGTACTTCGGAGGATATAGCTTAAAAGTTTGTGCACCACTGAATCTGTTGTCCCTTGAATACAGAAGCCGCATCCGGTGATCGTATCGGCAACACGAGGCGTGTAGACTACCAGTAGCTCTCTCTGAACGCAAAGCTCGTTGAAGTGTGGGTACCTGGCGTTTTCACACAGAGCAGATATCTGGCTCACAGAACTACAGCAAAGGTGTCCATCCATGCTTCTCCGGTATTACAGCAGTCGCAGAAGTACCTGTCATTGCCAAGTGACCTGTGAAGCCGGTGTGTGGAAAGGTTCGCCGTACGCCTGCGATCCGGTAATGAAACGTACCTGAAACTGCATGTCGTCGTGCAGGTCACGTCCAATATCACCTCTGTCACGAGCAGGATGAAGTGATAGCGGGCCTGTCGAATACGGGTCATCGTCTACAACCACTTCATCGACGGTGTCTTCTTCAAAATCGCTTGGCAGCGACGCGACATCCCTTTCTGATTCCGACATGATAGCAGACAATTGGAGATTGCGCCTTGCAGACGCCCGCCTGCCAGCTGTGCCGGGAGGCGCGCCCTCATTGGCGCAGTCTGATCATGTGACTCCTTTGGTCCGGATGACGTTTTCGTGGCTCTCCGGAGAGGGAATCCCGGAATACTTTCAATAGCGTCGTCTGCTCTTGTCATGAGTTACATCAAACTGCACAGGAACAACGCCACCAATTCGCGTCGGGTTTGCGGCGCTATTATCAGTGATAAAAAGGGAGTGAAACAGCACTATAGTTTCGGAACCGACCGAGCCGGATGCGACCGTCCCTTTAAAAACGTAAAGAGCGCTTGAGAAGCCGCGTGATAAGTGTCCTTTTTCTTTGCGTCGTAGACTACCCTGCGTACCTTTTCTGGCGAATATCAGAAGCTGGCATATATGTCACTAAAATGTCTGCCATATCGCGATAACATCAACACCTCCTCGTAGATCCACCAATGGTGCCGAGGCGCAGGCGTATCTGTGCCAATTTCGAGGTTGTGCAGGCACAAATGGGGAAGAAGCATTCTGATGGCCTTAATCTCACCGTATTCGAGCGCTAGTTCCAGTGGCGTACGACCAGCTTTATCTTTAATATTCGTCCGTGATCTGAGAAGTAGCAGCCTTACTAGATCGATTTTCGGTTGTCTGCATATGTACAAGAACAGGGGTGTCCTCCCCACATCGTCATAGACGTCCACTGGCAGGTGAAGAAAAGGAAGCTCGACTGCCTCGAAGGCAGGCGTCCCCTTCTCGCACTCTACTGTACTTTCTGCAAAAAGTGCGTCTGAAAGTACGTGCTGTTTTGCGAACACACAAAAAACTCCAGGGTCGCAATAAGAGAGGGGAAGCTGCAGGGTGCCAGATGAGTTTGCATGGAATAGGAGGGACATCCAGTCTGTCCCACGCTTGGAGCTTATCCGCGTACATCAAGGGTGTCATACCAAAAATGTCTTTGGCTCTCACCGCACAATTCACTGGTAGGGCCTTCAGTACATCTGGCTCTACGTGTAACGCAGCCAAGTGCAGTGGTGTTCGACTAAATTCGTCCA
The DNA here is from genome assembly GCF_037126465.1 of Ornithodoros turicata. Lineage (NCBI taxonomy): Eukaryota > Metazoa > Arthropoda > Arachnida > Ixodida > Argasidae > Ornithodoros > Ornithodoros turicata. The sequence goes on along the minus strand of NC_088209.1, from coordinate 5,331,677 downwards.
AGTGGTGCATGTCCTGTTCTGTGAAGTGGGTGGGATTTGAGGATATACTTGCACCGATAAGGGAAGAATGGGAGGGTGAGAAGGATGCTGCGAAACTGTCGAGGAAAAAATAACTCCTTGAAGCTCGGTCGCTAAATACATCTATAAAACTGTGGCTCTTAGGGCAAGACTCGTAGCTCGCTTTACCTTGTTGAACAGAAACTGTGCTGCGAAAAATTTGGTGAAGGTCGTGTGGGTGAAAACAGGAACACCGTTTCGAACTCCATCTAACAGACCGTCCCCGAGGAGGCTCTCAGCCGCTTCTTTCATGAGCTCCCCTCTGGCTCCATATCCTCTTGCTCATCCGGTGTTACTATCTTATCTTGCCACTTAGTTCTAAAAATGACACCTGCCGCTAGGAGGCTCAGCTTCCGCTGGGATTTTTTCTTTCTTTGTCTGCTTTAGTCTGTGTACTAAATCTCGCGTACTGGCTCCAGGGTCCAAGTTCATTTTCTCCTTGGCCTGTGTATCTTGCTTGTAGTCCACGAACTTCTTGTAAATATCGAATTTGGTTCTGTTTTCTTCAGAACTCTGCACGCCTCCTGTCGGCTCCCGACCGAGGAGGTGATCTGTCTCTAATTCACCGACTATCCGAATTAGAAGTGGATTGTCCAAAAGCTTCATACTCTTCCCCATCATCGCCCCATATTTATTGATCATCTGCGTAGTGATCGTGTCTAGTCTTTCGTCGTCGATGTTATTTGCGCCGTTTTCCTTCCAGAATCTTTTTAAAAACTCCGCAAGCTCCTTTTGCAAAAATGAAGCAGCTCTAACGACACTGTCCGAACGGATTCTTCAATCGACGTCCTAAACACATTGCAGCTCAGAAGAAATATTTTTGCGATTCGCATAGAACGTAGGTGCTGTACAAGCTGGAGTATGTATACTGGCGATCGTCTTCGTCGATCTCGTCGAAACCGTCGAAAATGGCGACTACCTCAAAGGGTCTTCCATGGTGCAGACTGTGCTGAAAAAAAAAAAAGCCTCCGAACAGGAGGGCCAACTACTGGACGTCTTCTACATTGCTTTTTGATTCAACGCATAGGATGTTCTGAGCAAGGTCGATATAGAACACCCAGCTGTTCTTTTTCTCTTTCTCTATGGCTCTCAGAATGTGACAGGCCAATGCACTCTTTCCGATTCCGGGTTCACCACAAATGATGACTACCTTCTCTGGTGACTCCAACAGGTAATCCTCACGGTAGCTCTCTGCTCCCACACACGGAAGGTGACTTAAACAGTCATTTGAACAGATCCACACGAAAGAATTTCGAAGCCTATCATATTTTAACAGGTGAACAGTTTTCCCATGAAAATGCATTCTGTTTGTGAGGAGTTCGTAAGCGTCCCTGTCTTCAAGAACCACGAACTTTTCAAAGCCATTCAAATCCTTCATGTCGTACACTTTTACACCCCTTGCAAAAAAAGTGGAAACCGTAGCTCGAGAACATTCATAAAAGGCGAAGGCCTCGTCTTCAGAATCTAAACTAATCCAGGCGACGTTGACTTCAACCTTCCTCTCCAGTCTTCGGTCCATATAGCAAGCACTAACGTACCGTTCCAGTTTAGGAACCCACGACCCAATTTCGATCAGCTTCGATTCGCATAGTTTCAGGAACGTTGCTGTGCTTAGCAAATCTGCAAAGGTACCTAAATCTATAATGGCTTCCAAGGGTACTCTATGATCTCGGCCTTGAAACTATATGCAGATTCCTTTTCGTACTTGGTCAATGCACACTCGTGAGATGTTGCTGAAAAGAGCTTCGGGGACAACGGCAACGTGATGTTTCTTCTCAAAGAAGGCGTCCCGTTGTGCTTCTTCCACGGAGAAGCCTCTGTCTACGTCAGAAACAATTAGGAGGGCTCTTGTGCCCGTCACGTCAGAAACCTGGCTGAGAAGACTGTGTGCCTTGGAAGTTTTTCTTCTATCGACGCAAGTTAGAATCACAAAGCTGCATTTGTTTTCTATTAATACGTCTTGAAGCTTGAAGTCCCACTGAGGGGCTTCAAAGAATACATATGGCTGTCCCGTAGACTTGATGGCGTCGTTTGCGAGTATCTCCTGCAGCGACAGTTCTGAACCCGCGAGAATGAGAAGTGGGACATCCTTGAAGTCCTGGTGCTCCTCTACCTTATCTGCTTTCTGGAGTTTCGTATTTTGGATCTTAATGTTTTCTGCGTCTTTAGCCGACCCGGGACAGGCTTTCTTAACCTATTTGTTCATACCTGGTAGGACAAGTTCTTTGTAGAATTCGAGGAGCTCCGGTGCCTGACCTTCCAGGATGGCGTGTCGTTCTCCGGGACTGCCATGCTGAGCAAGGATGTGCGGCACCCGTACGATGAGCTCCTGCCTAGTGGCGTAATCGAACGCGAGCCTAATTATTTCGTCTAAGTTTCCTTTTCTCTCAATGCGTTCAAGGACATTTTCGTAGCGCTGTTTCCTGTCGAGGTCAGGGGAACAGTAGGTCTTTCCCGTGTTCCTGTACACCAGCTGAAGTGCAAAGTGACAATGCTCGTGCGCTAGTGTGCAGCGCTTCGGAGCTTTCTTCGGGAGTCGCGTCGGTTGATTCTTTCATCTTGGCTGCGACGAAAAAAATTTATTCTTTGTCATAGTCTGTTATTCCAAGAACGCTCGTTCCACTACATCCCACCACGGGCTGGACGTCGCCCCGTCGAAGTCGAAGCGGATCCTTACATTACGCGCTGTCGCGGCTACTTGAAGAATAGGTCGCATCAACTCAATGTTGTCGAGTGCGTCATACATGAGGTCCACACTTGTTTCGAAGTCGACATGCTTCGTTTGACAATCTGTTCTGTTTTTCAGGTATTCTACGTAAGAGCCCTCGTATTTCGTAACGAAGAACCGTTGTCGTTGAAGCTCTGATCGCTGAAGCGGATTCAAATCATCTAAGCATCTCTTCTCTCGTTTACTTCTGAACATGCACGCGTGCGAAAGAAGCAATTCATAAATGTAGAAAGCGTTATTCTCCACTGCTCTGTGCATGGCCGATTCGTTGCTATCGGGATGCAGCCATTTCTTCAGGTGTGGTACCGTCTCAAGGCAGCGTCGCACTTGAAGGTCGTTTCTTTCATCTATTGCCTGGTGCATTTCTCTTCGTGTGAGCTCCCATCGTGGTGACTTCCCTTCCTGCATACTAGCTTGAATCGACGCATCCGTGCTTGCGACGAAGTGCCTCCTGCAACTAAGTGAGAGTCAAATGAAGCAGGCACGGTGTAACGTTGCGCGGGAAATCCCAAAATGCAACAATGCCCATGATTCCGGGACACACCTTCTGAAAAACTGCATAGGCTGACAGAGGAAGACGACGCGACGAAGTCAACTTTACAGAGTGATGCGTAACCCACGAGACGAGCGAAATAATTTGGGCTGAGACAGGAGGACATATCTCAAGGCGAAGAGACTCCCTTCTCGCGGTGCGCCGTGAAGGCAACACTGCGTAGTAACGGGCACGAGAAGTTGGACAAAAGTGAAAGAACACACACACATACATTGGAAGATGATGTGGTGGGCGTTTCAAAGAAGAAGAAGAAAAAAAAAACATATCTAACCGCGAAACTGAGCACCAGCTACAAAGCTTCTCCAGGGTATATATAGACAGGTAGCGGAACTCCCACAGGTCCCCGCGCCTTCAGATGACGTCATCATAGAGACTGTCAGCGCCATCCATCCTCTGTGCAGACTACCACCTTTGTTAATAAATGACGTCAGATATTGACGTCAGCGGCATGAATAATAAGCAGTGCATAATTAGACATGGCGCGTTCGCATTTGCGTTGTATTCCCTTCCCCTTTTCCTGACCGAACCATATAGGGTGTCCCAGAAAATGTGTCAATGAATTATAATAAAGAAACTACGTCATCACCTAGAATCATGTGGTCAACGACATTTGTTCTTACTAGGTTTTTGCCAATTCCTGGTACGAATGTCATGTATCGTAAGTTTAATTATGTAAATATTTGCGAACTGAACTCGGAAATTTGTAAAGTAAAGGTCACTTTTTTGCCCCACCAATATGAAGAGCGTGCCGAATTCACTCAGCGATATATTGACAGCGATATTCGCGAGCTATCCCATCTAGCCGGACGTCATGCGTTTCGTAGCACCGAACCATAACGCGCCACGACTTTTTCAGCGGAATCGCTCGCGGTCCGACGAAAGGAGGTTCTAAACCGAGCCCACAGAGTGACGCTAGAAAAAATGACAGTTCCTGAAATTGGGAGAAGGAAAGTGCGATCCCAGCGAAAGTCGAACGCAATAAGCCATGCCTGTGTTATCTATCTCTGCGATGCCGGGGTGGGCTGGGTTTCCAACCTCCTTTCGTCGGACTCACAAGAATTGCGTTGACAAATTTGTCGCGCGCTAGCTCCGTAGAGCATGATGTTCGGCTATTTTTTCTGATGGGATAGCCCCTTAATATTCCTGTCAATTATCATTAATTTGAATAAATTAGACACGCTCTTCACATTGGTGGAATAAAAAAGTGACGTTTACTTGGCAAATTTCCGACTTCTGTTCACAAAAATTTACATGATTAAACTTACGTTACACGACCTTCACAACAGGAGGAGGCAAAAACCTAGTAAGAACAAATGCCGTAGTTTTTTTCTATTATAATTCAATGACACGTTTTCTGGTACACCCTGTATATAGGGTGTTCAAAATTAAGCTTTCACTCCCACTTTATAAATAAGCGAACAAAAGAAAAACTGGTGCTATTTTTCTGTTCCTTGAGTAGGAAACAGGTACTACATAATTAGCAGCACCTGTTTCTTACACAAGTAGCGTAAAGTTATCATCCGGTTTCCTGTCATCGCTGTGTTTGCGTAGCACTCGTGAAAGCTTAATTTTGAACACCCTGTATACTAATCACCCAGAGCAGCACTACCAGACGAGAACATATAAAAATTAATCATATCAGGTTTAATGACACATATCAGTTTGAAAGACAGAGTTATCACTTGTGATAACTTCGTGAAAATCTGCAGGTTTTGACGAAGGGTGCGTGTTAACCACAAATAAACAGGAAGTTTCACTTAATGTGCATTCCTAAACTAGACTTCAACGTACACGTAGTGATTAGCTGATTGTGTTTCTTCAATGAGTGGCCATAATGGGTCCGTTGTAGAAAACGTGGTATAGTTGCTTAAAACACTCACGCAATCATGGCCGGTCTTGCCATGACGAAATCTTTTTTCTTTTCTTTTTTTTCCTCGGGGGCAGCAACACGGGATGAATAGCACTCATCTGTTCACACGTGTTAATCTTAGTCTACAGCTTCGAGATATGAATGTGCTTCCTGTTTACCAAATTCAAAAGGAATTCAAAAAGTGCACGAACTCTTACACACACACACACATACAGCCCTTACGTAGTCACGCATTGAAAAATGTGCACATGCGGTTCTAACAAAACCAGGTGGATGCGAGTACGCAGGTGAAGCCGACTCAAAGAGAGGGTAAACAACGGGAAATAACAGAGACGAGCTACAACAGAGAGTGAGTAGCAACAACAGAGAGTGAGAGAGTGAGTAGAGATACAATCATTCCTATACTCGGCCTTCGGCATAACGGCACCCTCACCGAAAGCCAAAAAAAAAAAGAAGACAGGAGTGGGGTAGAAGTCTACTCTTTGTACGTGTGTTTGACGTGCGAGCGCTGCCCAATAAGGGTGCGAAAAAAAAAAAAGTGCGCGCCCTGTGGGACCAAAATAAGCAAACATTTTATTGCATGTCCTCAAAGAGCTATGTCTCAGCTATGTTAGTACAAAATATCGGAAAATTTGAAGATGTCCTTTTTGGGTAAAAACTGCAGCGAAAATGAGATTTTTACCCTACCCTTCCGTGTTCCCGGCATTGATACGGGGTAATGGCTGTAGATAAAGCAATGTATTTAACGTGGAACGAAAGAGCAAAGAATGATCTTTCTGCTCATGCAAAGAAAATCACAGTCGGAGATCCAGGGCCTCGACCATGACACGTGCGGTAAAAAGGCTCTCTGTTGCGTTTTTCAGATTTTTTTCGTATACTTTTCTCTTGACCATATAAGTTTAATGGCACACGGTGGAACGTGCACCATCCACTCTGTCAGCAAAAAAATTCGTTCAAATGAGACACCTCGTTCAAGAGATACAAGGTCACGAAGTTGGAAAAAATTTAAGCCGCCAAATCGCGCCGGTTGCTTCGAAGCGCCGTGGACGGAGAAGAAAATATCGCAGAGACCTGCAGTCAGGCACCTTTTGCATCTCTTTGTGGGTGGGATAACATATACTTTTTTCGAGAGAAATAAAAAATGTGACTGCCGGGCATCACTCGATTATAAATGAAACTACCCAGCAGTAGTGCAAGCAATACCGCCCAACAACGAGACAGAGGCAATAGTGGTGAAGAGCTCAGCCTGGGCCCATAACCTGTGGGAAGGAACGCAAAGACCAGGCAATGCCAGCGAGCAAGACAAGCTTACAATATCGGCAGGCTGTAGGAGAGCTTCTGTATCTTAGCACGACCACCCGTCCGGATATTTCATGCGCAATTGCGGTCCTGTGCCGCCGCGTCAGCAAACCGCGGCAGCGAGACTGGCATGCCGTCAAGAAGTTGTTGCGGTACCTCAGTTACAGTCGAGGCCTCAAGCTGAAGCTTACAGCAGACCCAGGCATGCACCTACTGTGCTACGTAGACGTGGATCGGGCTGGAGACCTGTCGGATCGTAAATCGACCAGTGGATAGCTGATAAAATTAGGAGGCAGCCCCATCTCCTGGTCAACAAGGAAGCAGCTTTCCGTTGCTCTGTCTTCTACTGAAGCAGAGTACGTCGCGGCAGCGTACGCTTCACAAGAAGTCCTTTGGCTACCCAAGCAAGCAATGGCCGATGGCCGACGGTTGGCAAATGATCGGATGACAATTGGCTAACGGGGGGGGGGGGTGATGTAGGGGGAAGGCGCAGTCAGCCTGCTCTGAAGTGGCGGCTCGGTGCACCCAGGGGAGGGAGAAGAGGGGAGAGATGATGGTGGCACAGGAGAGGGAGGGGTGTGCTAACCCTCTTGCTCTGGGATTAGAAAACATCTGAGCTTCCCTCAGTAGTCTTCATTGGGATGCTTCCTGTACCACGGTAACCGTCAGGATAATTGGCGAAGTTACCCCATCCCCGCAGTTAGCTAACGACTCTTTCGACCATCCACCGTTTTGGTCATCGTCTGGCGGAGCCCACTCGCATGCTTGAAGACAACAAAAGCTGCATCAAGCTTGCACTTGGAGAAGGTCTGAGCGCGAGAACGAAAAACATCGACGTTCGCCACCACCACCTCAGAGACTTGGTGCAACGCAAACACGTCGAGTTCGAATATTGTCAGACGGGCGAGATGGTTGCCGACGCATTGACGAAGCCTCTTCCACGACAGCCCTACGAGACCATCAGAGAGTGCATGGGCCTTATTAAGCCCTAGTTGTCGAGGGGGAGTGTTAGCAGAGGGTGTTATATCTGTAAGAAGAGAGCGACAAGTACTGTGGGCGTGCGTGCACTTTGTCGCGTGCCTCAGTTCTCAGCTAATTTTGCGCTGCTCACCCGCACAGTAAACCCGTCTTGCTCGCTGGCATTGCCTGGTCTTGCGTTGCTTCCAATACAGGTTATGGGCCCAGGCTGCGCTCTTCACCACTAGTTGCCTCCGTCTCGTTTGCTGGCTCAAGCCATGGGAGACTCCCAGTTAGTTCACAGTGGCGCAGCTGGCGGATGGAAACTACCAGGCGTGGAAGTTTAAAATGAAAATGCTGCTGATCAGAGAAGACACCTGGACGTACTTTGCGGATGCTGCACCCGAAAGGCCTCCCAGTTCGTGTGTTGCTGGAGATCGTAAAGCCCAGAGTACCATCTGTCTCAGCATTCGACGATAGCCAAATAGTGCGTGAACTATACCGCAAGCAGTACCTTCAGTACAGATCCCGACAAAAGTCTACGGAACACCAGAGCGACGTATTTCTTGATCGGAGCGACACCATAGCAGCGAACGGGAGTGGTCACACTTACTGAGAAGTGCATGGAGTACCCTGTCACCTGTTTGTAAGTCTACCTGCTCATGTTTGCAGCCATGGTGTCGCTCCGATGACTATATACACAACTCCGGTGTTCCTAAACTCTTGTCGGGACCTGTACCACCACCACTCCATGGTCTGCAGAGAGGAAGATGAAGAAGCTTGATGGCACGCGTTATCCATAGCGTTATCGTTGCTCATATCATATTATAGTTGTCATATATATTTCTGGATCATTTCCCTCTTGATCGTCGCCTATTATTTTCGGTCGTCTGAGGTCCCACAAGAAATTGACAAAAGTGACAACAAGTGAAACAAATACGGATAGAGCGTAAAGCAGTGTTCACCTGTACGCTCGTGCGTTGGAACCTAAAAGGAACCTCGAAGACAGCGTTACTTACCGACAAATTTGTGATAAGAATCATACTTGGTGCTTAATCAACGCACCTCTAGAGAACAAACGCGGAGCGGTATCAACCAAACGAACCACTGGCGAGTTTGCATTCCTGGTGCCTTGCGCCTTTGGGAGAATGCAGGTGAAGCACGCTTTAAGTTTTTGTCACAGCATTTTGGTCATGTTTAGGATATTCAGGAGGGATTTTCGCGCACTCAAACGTACTACTTGAAGGGTCTTACACAGTGTACACACACACACACACACACAAAGAAAAATGCCGAAAACCAGCAGATCGAGTGTCACCCCCCCCCCCCCCCTAGAACCAACACCCCTACCCCCCGCGAGACACTATGACAATGTCACAAAAAAGCGTACGCACGGCACTTTTCGCAAATCAAGAGTGATAAAAGTATCGCCCGGCAATATGGTTGGTCTAGAGCGTGCTAGTTGGTGAAGTTCCTGCTTCAAGAGTTCCCTTAGAAGTCAGCCCAGGACGCACATTCCACCATGGGCTCAGTCGTGACGTTGCCCACATACGTGAGGCCGACAACGGCAAGCCCTATCACCACCAACCACCACCCCACCATCTGCTTCAAGAGGGAAAGTGGTGTTAGGATTTTCAGCGGGAATTTTAACACACTCCCACACACTGCTTCAAGGGCCTTGCAACGTGCACATCAAACAGAGAAGGGAGAGAGAGAGAGAGGCAGACCCGACAGGCAGAGAAAGACACACACACAAAAGAAAGCTGGTGAAAAAATGGGGAGAGCCCGAAAGCTAGGAGACAGGGTGAGCTCCACAGGACTACCAATACTCCCTACACGCCAGAGATGACATTCCGCGCAAAGCCTGGATTCAAATATCCCTGATGTCTACAAAGGTTGTCACAGACCGGGTCGACAGTCACTGTGAATGCCAAGAAGTATGTGAAAATTCTCCAAAAGCCGGGAGATAACATAACGAAAGAAAGAGAGGACTCCGGCTTAACGTAACAAACCAAACAAACTTTAAGCAGACGTTCGCCTGTCATACGACGGGCATCATCGTTGCAAGACTGAGCGGGAGAGCCGACACCGTATTGTTCGGGAAGGGGGCCACGGTTTTTTGTTACAATGCAATGGATCAGCGCGTATGTTGCCACGATTCTTGGAGGAGCTTATGTGGTTTGTCCCTTCAAATGACACACCCTTCGTAAGTCGTTGGGGGTGGTGTGTTAGCTTAGCCCAATTGGCAGAGCCCTGGACCAGCAATCCGGAAGATGAGGGTTTGTGTCCTGTAGCTGGCTAACATTTTCAGTGACTTCCTTCTTTCAAGTATTTGCGGTCTTGTGGAATGAAATCCTAGTTTTAATCTGTGGTTTAACCTGGATACGAGCACGGGATGGGCGTTGGAAAGGACCTGAAACTGAAAAATCAAACACAATCCCCTGCAGGGGGATGTACAGGAAAGAAAGCAGGTGAGGCCTGTCAACAAACATTTGGGAGTGTAGAAAATTATAGTGCACGTCCACCACCTGATCAACCGGCATCAACGATGAATAGGAAATCGACCGGAAATACGAAGTCCATGGTAAAGGGCACTGTAATGGAATCTTGTGCGTCGCTCGATACCTTGCTCAGACCTCAGGTGTGAGTCTGAGCAAGGTGTGTGCATCTTTTCTCGTCGTATTTAATCACGGGTTTTGACTACAGATCACGATATGTTGGTCAGCGGCCCATACGGCGCCAGCGGCTATTAAACAGACAACGACTTCTAGACAACTTACTTCTAGGTGACTTTAACGCTCTTGGTATTGATTTCGATAATGAAGCACTCAGTAATGGTGCCACTTCGATCCGCCTTGAAAACACACTTCATGACTTTTCACGCTTTCACCAACTTACCCAGCTCAACCGCGTCCTTAACAAGGAAGGCCACTGCTTGACTTGTGCTTTGTCGATACTGATGCATCTGTTACAACAGCTTCTCATCCACTGCTTCCCATTGATGACTATCATCCTCCTTTGTTAACTACTCTACGACGAATGTATGTCCAGTCTGTGTCTCATGGTGCTTCACAGCTTTCTTTATCTCAAGGGGGCTATGTTGGCTTATATCACCATCTTGTTTCCACTGACTTCCTTTCTGTGTTTACGTGTACTGATCTAGATACAGCAGTATTTATATTTGCTGCGATTGTCTCTGAAGGTATCTCCCCACTTTCTAGCGCTCCACAAACCCTGCTCTTGAGGATTATCCACTTGGTTCTCGTATCGAGCGCGTTTGTACCTGCGCAAAAAAGAAAAAAAAAGAAATAAATATCACAGAAAATTCAAAGCCGACAGAATCAGTCTGACTATGAACATTTTTTCGCTCTTCGAAGAATCTTGTAAAATGATTGGAGATTATACTTGAAGCAAGTGGAAGGCCATGTACACAATAATCCCAGAAAATTCTAGAACTGGTCTAAACGGGAGAGACGTGATCCTGAGACAACTTATGCTCCACTTGGTGACCGGTGCCATACAGACAGACCCTCTTGCAAATATGTTTTCTGATTATTTTGCTGCCGTATATGAGAACATACTCTGCGTACAACTAAAGCAGCTGACGCCACTTGTCCTATGCATACTGATCATTTACGCTGTTTGTATTACTGAGAGTGACTTTGTTGCTGCGATCCGTCGACTAAAGCGGACGACCACGCCAGGGCCTGATGGTATACCGTATTCCTCAAAGCTTACCGTATTTTCCGGTGTATAACGCGCGCGTTATACAGTAAAAAAAGTATTCTGAAGAGGTCCTGCGCGTTGTACACCGAAATATTTTCCTGCAGAGTTCCTTCTCAGGTCGGTGACGTACAAATTCCAGCCTCTTCGAGAGTATTGTGGCTTTCACCCATATCTCTTAGGGTTAGTTGACAAGACGAGCGAAAGGGCTCTGGAGTTCATAAAATGTTAATGATGCTGCATAAGGATGCCATTTCAGCTGTCAATAATCTTGAATTCATTTCAGAAGAACGGCGTGATTGACAAGGGACGTGAAACAGAAGAGAGGAGACCGAAGTATACTATGACACCGACTCTGTTGCATCGGGGTTTAACAGATTTGACTAAATGTGTTTCAAATATAGTATACGCATATATGATATACCGCTTTGGTTTATTGTGTATACTGGTGGTAGTAAGAAGCTTGTAGCACCATTGCGGTGCGCGTTATGCACCGGTGCGTGTTATACATGGAACGTTTTTCAACTTTGGCTCGTTTTTAGGGGTGCGCTTTATACACCGGAAAATACGGTACTGTGATATTTTTGCGCCTGCACTTACGTATATTTTCAAGTTGCAGCTAAAACTCATGGTTTTTCCTAGTCAGTGGTAGTCGCTTGTAATTGCTCCTGTTCACAAGTCCGCAAACTAATTCTACTAAATTACAGACCTATCAGCATATGATGTGCCTCCTCCAAAGTACCTGAACACATCGTTTGCACTAGCCTCCTCTCTTGTTTCAAACCAAATTTATACAGAAACAACATGGTTTTCTTGCGGGAAGGTCAACGCTCTCCAACCTTGTGTCTTTTCTCTCTATGGTTTCGCCGACTGTCAACACACGTGGTCAAGTTGATGTTATTTATCTCGATATTTCCAAAGCGTTCGACCTAATCGCGATATTCTTTTGTCAATCGTATGGAGTCTCTGAATGTCTTATTTGCTTTCTTGAATCTTATTAACGTGAGCGCACTTGATGTGTCCTCGTCTCATGGTTCTCACTCAAACGTTTTCGTTCCTTCGGCAGGTATTCCGCAAGGGTCCAACCTTGGCTCCTTGCTCTTCAACATTTTCATTAATGACCTTGTATCATCTGTTAAACATCCAACTCTGTTACAGTACGCTGACGACATCAAAATAATGCGAACTATATCAGCACCTTCAAATTTGTGTTCTCTTGCAAGAAGCCATAACAAGTATACATTATTGTTGCACGAAAAACCCCGCCTCAATGTAAACGCTGCAAAAAACCGAGATTGTCTCATTTATTCGTAAAACAAATGCAACTGCGAGAACTTAAGCTTTCAGTTTTCCATTCAGGAAGCCCGACATTGCGGAACATCCTCTGATTGGTCTCCTCAGAAGGTCTACCACGATGACTCGACAAACCGTTTGCGGAGGTCAACGAGAGCTCCTTGTCTTTCATCCAGCGAGGAAAAACCTCTGCCTGTTTGTAGCTTTAGATTACTCTACCACAATGCGGGATCACTCACAAGTAATGGTTGCGACGGAACCTTCTGAGGTCCCCTTTAACTAGAAGGGTAAATATTTGATTTTAGTATTTGAGTATTATTTGCAGTATTATTTAGTAGTATCAATATTATTATTTAATGAGCACGTGCTACAGAAAGTCAAAAAATTTATCGTCGTCATTATACGAGCTCGTATATGAACTGTTGTAGCATGCAAGGAGGAAGCGATTCTTAGTTATTTCATCATGTGTCTTGGCAGTTGTACCTCTCGCCATAAACCGTGTCTGCACTCCGCGCCGTAAAACTTACATCAACATCAGCTCTATAATTAAAATACGTAAGAGAGGGAGTGCATTGCGCTGGTAGGAATCTTCTGGGCAACCTGTATGTGAAGCTATCTAGGTCTGGATCCTGCACTTGGTTGTCTCCAGTGGAACGTAGTCCTGGAAGATGACGCGCCACTTCGGGCATGTGTTTTGTACGTTGTGTCCGAGGTGCGAAGGACACGATTGTATCGAGGGGCATTACGCCTGTTCAGCAGAGACGGTCCGGATCCAGCCACTGGTGCACGTCTGTCACAGGAATAAGTGTGTCGTGTCTGTGATACCCTTCCAGACTGACGATCGGCGTCAGAACTGTGACGCCCTCCACTAAAACGTGAAGACGATGGCTGCCAGCGACGGTGCTTCTCAGTCTTTTCAGAATCCTCGTAGCGGTGTCCGTTGTGGGGAGGAATTCTTTTTTCCTTCAAGACGTGCTTTCTCCCGTCGTGCTTCGTCGAGTAGGAAGGAATGTTTGAGCGTGCTTCGTAGTAGTTGTCTTTTCCCGTCTTCTTGTCTTCCGTCTCTCTCTCTTTCGCGTACCTACGCGTGTGGCTACAATGAGCCCTTGAACTCGTTCCTTCCTCACGGCTAAGAGAGAACTGCAACTCTGGGCGATCTAGCGTCGGCCTAGGGCGGTTCACGGGCGGCAATGGCTTCTCCCGGTCACCTTCATAACATGGATAGCCTTCTTTACCGCGAGCTCCGTCAAAGCCAGTTCGAGCAAGATCTATCGCTTCAATACCCACGGGTGAAACGTCCACTTCGAGGCCGTCGATGTCCGAGACGTCTACAGTGATCACCAATATGTCTTCTTCTTCTTCTTCTTCAGGTACCGGTACGACGCTTCCGCTGAACGTGGCCATATACAGACTTCGGGAAAGTATACTGCGCTATCACATTAGCCGGTGGTTTCCAGGGTATACTGCTTCATGTTCCCTCACGAATGGTCTGCGCTGTCAGGCATCGCAGACGGAGCCACGACAGTGACAATGGTTCGTAAGGACGACAAGCCAGGCATGCGAGTTGTCTTCGTCGTCCTTTACTTTCACCAGTTGTTTTCTGTTTGCTGTTTGCACATAGCCTTCTGAGGTAAACATTAACTACCTTGTAGCTGTTGCTTCCCGGCGCTTTGTTGCCTTCGTCCAAGGAAGATCAGCTAGGGTTAGATGTAGCTGTAGTTCCTAATTATGACCGTGTATTCAGTTTGTCTACTAGCGGAACGAGGAGGGCTGACTCCAAGAAGTGAGGAGGACGTGTACTGTGCGTGCTAAAAATGATGTGCGTGCATTTACCCTAGACTATTTTTCAGCCTGGGCTGACTTCTTTCACATTTTCTCCTCTTGGGCGCACTTCAATCACCTTTTTTTTTCTGCTGCAACAGCTGTGTGGCGAGTGGTTTACATGCAAGTATAGACATGCAAAGGACAGCATTACATAAAGTACAAGTGGGAGTATATTTACTAATGCCAGTGGTGCAATGCCGATCTGTGAAGAATAAAAACCCAGCCGAAAAACTTCAAACATAAGAAACATAATACAATGTACAAAATGAAGAATATACTTACTTATTAGTAATCACAGGTATGATACAATAGCATTGACCATAGAGTATCACACAGAAGGAATCAAACACAATATTTTTATTGCCAGTTATCATAGACACAAGTTTTCAATGAATCAGAGTTAAAGTGGAATACCACATTTAATCAGAGAAGATATCCTTAATCAATTCGATCACAATCAGAATTACAAGTTTTATTATAAAAACCCTAATATACTCGTGCCCCATCATGAGAATAGTGGAGTGACAATCTTAATTACAAGTCCTGATAGATGTATGTAACTTTAAGTCCAATAGGCAATGCATAATGTAAAAACCCCGAGACTAGGGAACACGAAGGGACAGACACAACACGAAGTCTCAAAGAGAGGCTTGAGACTTCGTGTTGTGTCTGTCCCTTCGTGTTCCCTAGTCTCGGGGGTTTTTACATTATGCATCATCTTCACCAGCTCGCTTGCTTCCTAGCCATTTTTTCATTGTCACAATAGGCAAGCTAAGTTGAATATTGCAACATGACACAAATTTAGTTACTCAGTTTCTTACCTACTGAATAGCGCAGACATCAGGAAATAATTCGAATCAATACAACACAATCAGTAGCTAGCACTAATAGAGAACCAAACCGAGATATCCTCCGACACGCAAACAACAGTTACATGTAGGAAAAAAAATAGGGAAATAGGGAAAAAGTAGGGGGAAATAATAATAATACTGTAAGAGCGTTACAATACTATGTCAAAACGAGAAACGGACACCGCATTTAAAGGAACTGTAAAGTAAATTTCAACCCAGCATAAACTTATGATTCTATGAAAGCCTGGGAGGAGTACATCTCAGTTACGAATATTTCTTTTTGAATTCCCTTTTTCTTTGAGTATTTCAAAGATTGCATTCAGGCGCAAAGCTCAGTACTCCCTCAACAACACTGGGCTGGCTCGTGTCAGCCACGGCCGTGTCTTCCGACTTGGCCTATTCCCATTTCGCCTAACGCTTTTTAGCGGACTATCTCGCAATCCCTTAGGGGGTCCACCAACTTTCAACTCAAGGGGGTCCCATTTGGCCTAATGTATGCTGCAGACAGTCCCACTTCGCCTTCTGGTCCGTGTCACGTGATGAAAGCGGCGGGTCCACTAGCGTGCTACCAAAAGTGCATTTCGCACATTCATATAAGTTTACAACCTCGTTGGTTTTATTCAAGCAGAGCATCGCGTTAAATGCATTTTTTTAGTACTTCCTGAAGAGTAAATGCGAAAGATTTGTTACTCTTTGTCGGGAAGTCAAAGTTAGTTACGCATCTCCACATAGCAACTTTATCCTTTTGCTAGTTCTATTCAGGCGTGCTGCAAAAAGTAACTTTACCTGTTATATTTCGTATCTGGCGCTAAACTAATGAGGCTGTCACCGGTCACGTGCACAGGGACCACATCACGACCATCTGGTTGGTCATGGTGTACCCTTCGCCATGCCCTCGTGTTCCCTCCACCCCCTATTGACGAGTGGAGTTTTCTTTCTTTCTTTCTTTTTTAAGTGAGCAGAAAATTAAGGAAATGTGCCTCTTATTATTATTAAACAATAAACAACAACTTTATTTTAGGATAATAGGTGGGTAGTTTTATCGCCGGGGGCGATACTCTACCGCATTGCTGGAGGTTGAAGCGGGGAATGAAGGAATGGGTGCCCTTACAATGAGGATCGAAGTCCTGTGGCGTCCAAAAAGGCGAAGAGAGCCTTGAGGGCCGCGCGTTGGTGAGCTGAATGCGGCCAGGGGCCAAGCAATTTGGTGAGGGAGAGGGGACGGGAGTCGAGCTCGTTGAGGGAGGCGGAGAGTACTGAGCGGGAAGGGTGGTACAGCTCCAGAAGTACGTATGATTCCAGGCTCTACCACCCTGGTGTTTGAAGTGACGCTGTGTCATGGCTGTGGTTTATCCAGAATCTGAAGCATGGAGGGGTGTTGGGAAAAAACTGGGGGGGGGGGTCGTTATTATAGTTACGTCATTATAGCTTAACATATCATTGCCGACATGTGTCTAAAGCTGAAATCGCCAGGGCACCCCTTGTAGCGGGTACACAGGTGAAAAAGTTAGGGGGTGTCGCTGAACATTTGGGGGGGGTGATAGTGGGTTGTAGGGGGGTCTGGATAAATCGCTGATCACAACGCATCACTCCTGGACAGTGGCTGTTTGTACTCCAGGAATTAGCGTACTGGAAGTTTTTCCACCTGAATTTGTATCGCGTTTCTTTCCCGATTTTTAACCCCCCCCCCCAATTTAGGAAAAATTATTTCTCCAAAACTTCACGCTCTACTCATGACGCTGTGTACTACATCGACACACATTACCATATACAGTGTGGAATTTACCCCACAATTTATGGTAATATACACTAATGCACTGCACTGACGAGTTAGACGAGTTAGTAGACGATATTAGAGGACGATATGCAGCATCACTTATCGGTCATATGTAGGGTTCCGCATTTTCGGTTTTAATCGAAAAACACTGAAAAACATACGCCGAGTAAATTTTCCCTCATTCGGTTTTAATCGAAAAACACCGAAGACAGGGGGACATTCCAAAACTCGACAGAGATAAATTGCCGCACGTGCCGGACAAGTTGGTGATGCAGATAAGAAAACCATACGGAAATACGATGATTGTGAAAAATGTAAACGCGTAAATCTACCTCCAATTTGAATTTTTATTGTGTGTGAAAAATGTTTACTCTTTCGTTGGCCGTAAAACGCCACTGCAGCGAGCAACGCCATGTTGAAACGCCATGAACGTCGTGCGGAAATATTACATTGTGATTTCTATACTCGCCGATAACTGTCGGGCAAGCCATGTACATACCAGGAAAACATCGAAAAACGCAGATTTCGCAAAAATCAATAAACACCGAAAAGCACTTGCCGAATCCGCCCAAAAATAAAAGCCGTAAACGCGGAATGCTAGTCATATATAATAAATGAAATTACAGTGATGTACGAACTTTTATTTGATTTGCTTGTGTTGCCCTGCTGCGTTTTTTTTTACCGTTTGTAATCCAGAAGAGCAAAGGTGATCAGTGACAATTAAGGACTGTGCCTTCAACATCATGTTATTTAAATACGTGACAACTTTTAACAGTTGTTAAAAAGTACGCGTCATTAAAGTACATAAAAACATGCTGCAAAAGAAAGCTTTGTTATGCAAAGCTGTCTGAGCCGTCTGAGCTATATCCGCCATGCACTGGTCTCCTACTATTCTCCAAAAGCAGTTTCCAAATCTGTGCAGCGCCAAAATATGTTTCGTGATGACATGAACTTGCGATGTCCAGTGGATATTAAATGGACGTTACAATGTCTGGGATCTTAGCAACCTATAGGACGAAGCATTGGATAGCCCACAGATATCCGGTGGACGTTGAGATGTCTGAGACATCTGCGATTTATTTTGGATATCACCAGGACGTTTGTAGTTTGCTGGGTACCAAGGCTTTGGGGGCTTTGGCAGCTAACCAGATGTTTGTGGTATGGATTGTTCTGCTGCTTCAAGGGTTACGTTGATGACAAGATAATTGGTTTCGTCAATCATCATACTACGAAAAAGAATCAGCCATGAGTCGCATTTTCCTGAAAATTGCCTCTATAGACGTCTTGTCCTTGTTTCCACTTGGGAGGACGTGTCGTTAGGCTAGCGACAACACGGTTATGTGTCAAGTTATATGGTAACAGGGTTATATGGGAAGTGGCCTCTTCCCAGCGGGTTCTCCTCTATGGTCCATTATATATTTTGTTGTACAGGTGGAATAAAAGGGGATAGATCTAAGGCTGAACAGAATTGAGTTGACGAATGCATGCACGTGGGTTGTCCAATGTTCAAAAGACAGATTGAAGACGCAGACAGAAGTCCTTCGATCATTTTTTTCTCTTGTGTCTGTTCGTGTACTACCCGGTTATCGGCATTATGGTCACCTGCAAGAATAAAAGGAGTTGGAAGATTGGTGCATAAATCTGCTATGTTCTTTTGTGAGAAGGTTTTTGATCGCGGCAAATAACCTGAGCAGTTAGCGACGACCTTGTCATGACACCTGCAGCCACAGCCTCGAAGTTGGATTAGTCAGGTGAACTTCTATGGTTAGAAAAGAGCCTCGCATTACGATCCCTAAATCACCAGATGACCGAGATGTGCCAGATCGATATTTTCAAAAACATTATGTCTGCGCAGTGGATTTGAACTATGTATGTTTAAGTATATTTCTTGTAGACAAAAGCATGCTGCATTACTTGTCGAAAACTCGTCGGCATCATCGAACTTTAAATATAGCCCATAGAACTTCCACTTCCGTCCGTGTTTCCTACTTAGTTGATTTCAAACATTCATCGAAACTCGAAAGGGAACCACGCGCTGTAATATGCCAGCACCTTTCCGTATCCTCCGCGGAAATGCTCCGTGTAGCATCCCGTCAGGGACCTTGCTCGGATGTTAATGGCAATAAGATCACAATGAAAGACCTAGCAAGCTTTATCGCACATTAAACCCGGTGCATGGAGTATTCATTGATATAACTCAATTTGTATTTGTACACTTGTATTTTTGTATTTTCTCTTTGTAGTATTCTCCGGGCTTTATACATGATCACTGCTGGTACGGCTGAATTTGGTTATGACAAACGAACCGGAACACTAATCAATGGGTGGAGGCATTGAAATCCACAGCGCAGTAGCTAATTTGCTTCTCCTATATTTGTCCTCCGGCTGACGGGCGCAGGACGTACTCAAATGACTATCACTGGAAGATCCCATGATGACACTCTCTGAATCTCCTCCGAACATCCCATCACGGACGAGGACGTGATGTCACTTTGAGGACGTCGTGAGGATCGCGAGTGTTCTTGGGGTAAATAATCAAACCCAATACAATAGAACCCAATACAACCCAACATAAGGAAAGTTCCGATAGAGTCATCCTGTACATCTGTTTTTATTTTGTTTCCGCAAGTTAAAGCTCATCTTCGACGCATGAGGCGGCACTAGGGTTGCCACCTTTCCTAGTGAAAAATACCGTCTGAGGAAGAGGAGGTGGAATAGAGGGACAGGGGAAGGCTCAGCGGGAAAGGGAAGTGGGTGAGCGTGGTAGAGCATACAGCGAAAACGAGAGAGAGAGAGCTTAGAATAATACGAGAAACATATATGTTCCTGTGTGTGGCTGGATCATTGATGTTAGAAATTGCTATAAACAGGCATGAACGCAACACTGGATCGCATTGAGCAACCAGACTGGACTGCAACTTTGAAAAACCCTTCTTTGCAGGCGGATAGCTCATGATCGTTGCATACGGCCTAAGTTCTAGTTGGCTCGACACAACCACCAACAGCTTTACACAACCACTGATCCTCCTAACATGAGACTTACTGAATAACAATGATGATGATGGTAATAATAATGAATAACTAAGGATACAACTGGTGACTGCATAGTTGGTCTGTGCTCCAGATTTACTCAAGCTGTAGTGGAAATGTTGAAGGAAAAGTCCTGCGAAAGCCCCTATGAAAGGTGTTGAGCCACAAATACCGGTAAAAGGCTGCCGGTATCACCTTCCTACCAGCAACTGGCAGAGCGAGCAAATAACCAGCCGTGCCGGATAACACCGGCCTGGTGACAACCCTAGGCGGCACTGTGCTCCTTCACCCTCTAACAGTGGAGGGTGAAGGGAAGACACATCTGCGAAGATGCGCAATTAGCAAAACAAAGAAAAAAATGGTATTCTTTCACCAATTCTTTTGACGATCCATTGAACGAATTTTTGTTCTGAAAACGGCTCCAGTAGTAAAGAGTGGTTGAGAAACAACATGGTGTCCAAACTACGGCACCCCTGCCCCTGAGCCCTGCGCGTATTTTTCCCTGCGCGGCGCGTGTGCGGATGGTTGTCCGCGCGCTTATCGGCGGGGGGGAGGGCTGCGTGAGCGTTTACCCTCTCACATTTTTCAGCCTGGGCCAACTTCTTTCGACATTTTTGCGCCTTGGCCGACCTTTTTCGCGCATTTTTCCCCACGACCGGCGGGCGGCGCTCGGGTAGAGGCTCTTACAGGTGGACGGCGCGTGGCCGGAGGGCTGCGTGCGCGTTTACCATCACACATTTTTCAACCTGGGCCGACTTCTTTCGTCATTTTTCAGCCTGAGCCGACTTGAATCGCTAATTTTTTTTCTAGCTACAACAGGTGTGCAGTAGGCTGTTTAGTGTTTCCATGCAAAGGATAGCCATACACAAAAGTACAAGTGAAAATATATTTATTAAAGTCAACAGAAATTATGTTATGGCTCTGCGTAAATGGGGAAAACTTAGCCAAAAAACTGAAGCTGAAGAAACACAATACACGTAATAAAGAATATACTTATTACAGGTATGATGCAATAGCATTGAATATAGGTATCACAGATCAAACGCAATATTTTTTATTAACTGTAATCATACACACAAGTTTTCAATGAATCAGAAGTGATAACACATTTAATCAAAGAAGGTATTCTTAATCAATACGATTACAATAAAAATTACAAGTTTTATTATAAAAAGTCTGAGATGTGAGAACCTGACAGATGTAAGTAATTTCGAGCACAACAGCTAATATTTCATTATGACACATTTAATCAAAGAAGATATTTTTAATCAATATGATTATAATCAAAATTAAAAGTTTTATTATAAAGTATTATTATACGTGACCACCATAGTGGAGCTTTAATTACAAGTGCCGATAGTTAATTGTGGACAGCAGAGAATCTGGAAGATCACGGGACACGAACACAAGAGGAAATAAAATCTATAACACTACATTTAACCAAAAAAACAACAGAGGAGGAGAATAATCTATCATTTTAAATATCATAAAATCATCCTCGTGACTTAATCTAGTCGAACCCAATACAATTTTCATTCTAAGAGACACTACAAACCTTACTTTGTTTTATGAATCCAACACAGAAAATATATTAAAAAATGAACTTCACTGCATAGCACGCTCCTAGCCAACAACCAGCTCTAATAATATCTGCCCTGATTTATTAAAGACGAGAGGCGTACACCTGTTTTGTGACAGTTATGAACATTTTCGAGCTCAATAGGGAATCTAAGTTGATTATTCCAACATCACACAATTAACCAATTTCTTATTAAGTGAACAGCATAGGCGTAAGGAAATAACGAGAAACAAAACGATCGACAGCTAATAGAGAACCAAAACCCATCACGTAAACAAGAGGTACACAAAGGATTAATAATTGAAAAACAATCTATCAAAAACGAGAAACATGCACGCACTTAACACTGAATAGCAGAGAAACACTCTAAACGGCGCATCTGCCAACGTGTAAACAACAGACATATGCAGGAAAATAATTGAAAAATAATCTATCAAAACGATAAACATGCACGGATGAATAGCAGAAAAACACTTTGATGCACATGATGAATTTAATACAGCACAGAGCTAACGCTGAATAGCAGAGAAACACTCTAAACGGCGCATCTGCCAACGTGTAAACAACAAACAAGAAAATATTATTGAAATAAGATCAACAGCTAATAGAGACCCAAAATCCAACACGTAAACAAGAGGTACACAAAGGATAAATAGTTGAAGAACAATCTATCAAAACGAGAAACATGCACTGATTTGTTGAAGACGGGTGCCGATAGATGTATGTAATTAATTGTGAACAGCGCAGACCCTGGAAGACCACGGGACACGAACACAAGAGGAAATAAAATCTATACCACTACAAATAATCTATCATTTTAACTATCATAAAATCATCCTCGTGACATAATCTAATCGAACACTATACAATTTTCATTCTAAGAGATGCTAAAAACATTACTTTGTTTTATCAACACAGAAAATAGATATGTTAAAAACGAACTTCACCACATAGCACGCTCCTAGCCAACAACCAGATATGATTATATCTCCCCTGATTTGTTGAAGACGGGTGCCGATAGATGTATGGAATACCACGGAACACGAACGACACGAACACAAGAGGAAATAAAATCTATACCACTACAAAGAAGATATTCTTAATCAATATGATTACAATCAAATTACAAGTTGTATTATAAAAAGTCTAATATTCCTACACGTCAGAACCATCAATGCAATAGCCTGAATATCTGTCATAACATTTCGAGTGCAATTCCAACATTACACAACTTTTAATTTCTTAGTAAGTGAACAGCATAGACGTAAGGAAATAACGAGAAACAACACAATCAACAGCTACAATTAACAGAGAGCCAAACCTGCGCACAATCCAACACATAGAGAAATAATAGCTAATCAATCTATCAAAAGGAGAAATATTACAATATAGCACAGACTTAACGCTGAAGAACAGGGGAACACGCGGCGACACGTAAACAATAACAGAGGAAAATACTCTATCATTGAACCATCATAAAATTGAATATACAATTTTCATTCTAACAAACACTACGAACCTTGATGGAGGTATCCAAGACATAGAAAATATGCACTGCTTTCATCTTGGCTTTCACTATTTTCCTCAAAACCGTGAGACTTTATGTCTCTATCTATATGACCAAGCTCCCGTGCTTTATCACTCAAAGGGTTGGGGGCTATATTCCTTCGTTCAGGAAACAGGACGTTCTAGAGCTCAGATAAGATAGTTCAAAGGCGATATATTTTATTGTGCGGTGCAAATAGATGTCGATATCACTCGCGGGGATCACTATCTTTTCGCATCCTTTCCTTGAGACGGAAATCTTTCGTCAAAGTGGTTATCAAGTCGGCTAAGTTTGTAGAGATGCGATATTGTTATTGAACAAGTAGAGAAAGTCCAAATTATTAATTGGTAGCAACGATACTCAATCAAAAAACCAGAAACAAATTTAATTACATCAATTTTTGTAATATCTTGCAAAAACAAAATACAGAAACCGACACTGAAGATTTGTGTTTAAGTTTAATTTGTACAAGCTTTCGCGTGGAGGTCCACGCTTCCTCAGGTACAAAGTGAAGTGGTGACACACATAAGTATATATAGTATAGACATATACACGACTAAGCATACTGCTGTACAAAGAAAGGGAAGGGGAAGGAGATATGGTGCCACATGTCTGTGTACAATGAATAGCTGGGCAGACGGATAAGTGACCTCTAACCGTTTAAGAACAGTAAAAGGTGTTATTGTGAACAAAAAGGCTCGCCAACCCAGTTTCGCGGAAGGGGGGGTCAGGAGTATGGGAAACGAGTGGCCGACTTCAGGGGAACTGTGCCGGCATACGCCTATTACACATCTGAGGGAAACCCAGGAAAAACCCCAGACGGCACAGCCGGCCCGCGGATTCGAACCACGGACCTCCCAGTCTCCAAGCGCACGCGTTACCGCTGCGAAGATTCAAGAATTGTGCACAAATAAATATAGATATACAGTAAAACCTCCAAAGTCGGACACCTCCCTACCTCGGGCAACTCCCCATGTCGGACAAGATTTCATTGCACAGGCAGGCTCCCATTGAAACTACATGGGGACGAAATTCTCTATGTCGGACACCTCCCTATCCCGGAAGTAGGACAGGGTTTTCCCTGCTAAGTCGGACAAAACCCTGGTCAAATTACCTCAATCTCGGCCCATCTTTGCACCAAAGACTCAAAATGGGCCAGTGGCCTTGACTTTCGCGCCTTTTTTCCCCTATACTGCTCTCAGCATTTTGTTGCTTTAGTTTTTCGAGTCCAAAAACAAGTGCTGTCAGTCCACATTGTAATTCTTTGTGTGAGCACTTGTGTTCGGTTTGTCTAGAGCCTTTGGACGTGCACTGCACCAAAGCAATGAAAAGCGGGCTGACGCTTCAGAGACATGTCCTCGCTGCTCGAAAAGCTCCAGAGGTAATGCCATTGAGTGGAATCTGAACGGAATTGAATCTACCAAAATCAGTAATAATTATCAGTGAAGAATGGGTAGAGGTACCACTACCACCAGGTACCACGAAGGACCATAAATTGAAGAAGGGGGACATTTCTGGCAACACAGCTGTGATCTTTTCCATTTTTTGTTTCCCTCATATTCTGTAACTCGGACACCTCTATAAGTGGGACACGCTTCGGCTGCACCGCGGGTGTCCAACATAGGAAGGTTTCACTGTATAACTATTAAATTTACATAAGCGGATATAACGAGCCAGGACTAAGATTCAGACCATTTGGTGTGAGACACTTGAATTGCGAAATTAAGTAGGACACCCTATTCTTACGTTTGATGTCGGTGCGGTCGTGTTTCTTCCGCACCGACATCAAACGTAAGAATAGGGAGTCCTACTAAATTAAGTGTGCCGTGTGTTACGAAGACTACGTGATTAGAAATGTAGACTTGGCCTGCACGTCATGCTCGTAAAATCTTTCGTTTGCATTGTGGCATCTGATAATAGATTCGCTTTTCGCGAAGGCTCCGTATTATCTCCCAGGCACTGAACCCGAATGCGATTGTAAAAGTTGTCGCGAACGCTTTGGCTTATCCCGCCGCAATCAGTTATCTTGCCTTATTTCCCGTCTTGCCCTACCTTGGACGGCTCATTTTTCCTATCCAGTCATACAAATGGACAATTGTGTTGACAAAAATATTTATTTATTTGTTCCGCACTCCAATCGGGTTGCTGGTCAAAGACGCCTTTTCTTCTTCTTTTACTACGTCTGGGCGATTGCAACTGATTGAGAAATATACATGCACTGTAGAATTTAATTCATGAAATATGATAAGTTTTCACAAAAGATTAGTGATCCTATTTGTAATCATAGACTGATGTATCATGCCTCTAAATTTCAATGACCGATACTTCTCCGGCAATTCTATCCTTCGGATGTTGAACTTGTACAGAGTACAGTCGGGTAAAACCTATTTGATGGTCAGGTCTCATTCTACAGGGTGTCCCAGAAAACATGTCATTGAATTATAATAAAAAAACTACTCCATCTAGAATCATGCGGTCAACGGCATTTGTTCTTATTAGGTTTTTGCCACCTTGTAAAGTTAACGTCATGTTCCCCAAGTTTAATTATGAAAATATTTGCGAACTGAACTCAGAAATTTGCAAAGGGAAGCTCACTTTTTTACCCCACCAAAATAAAGAGCGTGCCGAATTCACTCAAATTCATGATAATTGACAGTGATATTCACAAGCTATCCCATTGGAAAAAATAGCCAAATATCATTCTTTTCGGAGCACCGGACCATAACGCGCGATGTCTTTTTGAGCGCAATCGCTCGCAGTCCGACGAAAGGAGGTTCCGAAGCCAGCCCACAGAGTGATAGTCGGATGTGATAAGCCGTGCCTGCATTATCTCTTTCTGCGATGCCGGGGTGGGCTGGGTTTCCAACCTCCTTTGGTCGGACTGACAAAGATTGCGCTGAAAAATTCATCGTGCGCTATTCTGTGCGACCTCCGTAGAGTATGATGTTCGGCTATTTTTTCCGATGGGATAGCTTCTGAATATCCCTGTCAATTATCATTAATTTGAGTAAATTAGACACCCTCTTCACATTGGTGGGGTAAAAAAGTGCTATTTACTAGGCAAATTTCCGACTTAAGCTCGCAAAAATTTACATAATTAAACTTACGTTACACGACATTCACATGAGGAGGTTGCAAAAACCGAGTAAGAACAGATGCCGTTGACCGCATGACTCTAGGTGGTGTAGTTTTTTTATTATAATTCAATGACACGTTTTCTGGGACACCCTGTATATGAGAATTCGGTAACATCTCATTACGGCCGAAGCCTCATTACGGCCGAAGTCTCATTACGGCCGAAAGTCTCATTACGGCCGAAAATCGTTTAATCCCCAAGTGTATCGTTACGGCCAAAGTCTCAATACGGCCGAAGGTAGTCTCATTACGGCCGAAGATGTCTCATAACGGCCAAAAAGAAAAAAGAAGCATCTACCATATTAGCTCTGTACATACTGTGTTTTATGCTTCCCAAAATGTGTCCGAGGCGGTGTGCCCCCACGGCTTGTGTCACACACAATGGTTCATGCACACAATATTGCGACAGTGTTTCATGCATCCCTCGTGAAAAATGTTTTTATTCTCCTATGTGTCACACGATATTTGTATGTGTTACGCCATTTTCTCTCAGTATTCAAGCAACATCCTAGTCGTTGGTTCTGTGAGCAAACTGTGTGTGTGTGTGTTCTGAAAAGTACTCCACAAGGGAGCCCACTGGGAGCTCCAGGAGCCACATGACCTATGACCACGATCTTCTCCCCCGCTAGCTGCCTTCGACAATTTACGTCCACCTGAAATTTAAAAAAAGTACATAAGGCACTGAACAAAATGACATATGCTCTTGTTTGATGATGACCATAAGACATATGCTGCCAAGCAGACTTTTTTCCATATATGCAAAACATATTCAAGAATTATGGACAACAATGACAATTACGTCATAATGATGCAGCTGCATAGCCAGGAAAATATTTCAGGAGGTGTTTTATGAGGCTTGACATTGGGTGGAGGAGTGCCCCTCGTCAGTGCTTTATCCAGACCCCCCTAACTTTTTTGCCTGTGCACCCCCTACAGGGGGTGTCCTTGCGATTTCACCTTCAGATATGTCTGTAATGATATGTTAAGCTGTAATGACGTAACTATAATGATGACCTCCCCCCACAATTTTTTCCAACACCCCTCTCGTGCTTGGGATTCTGAATAAACCACTGCCCCTTGTTCATTTTCGTGGGGCACTACATTAGAGCTTATGCCACTGCACTGATGTCACAATGTTATAAGTGTGTGTCACTCTGGGCATTCGGAATTCCTCTAAGCTACAATATGTAAATTCAGAATATCCGAAGGGTAAGCATCAGATGTTACCTGCAGGCTTCATGCTGAAACGCGTGTACGCAAAACACTTCCGCCGTGGTCGGCGACGTCGTTAGTGTAATCATACACGCAAGACAATTGCGGGCACATGGAGTAGTGGCAGCAACCTGAAAACGATACATTTTCTTGTTATATATGAGTAATCACACACGTACCTCCCCCTTCGCGGGCTCCTTGACAGTGTTTCTCCTTTTTTTTTCTTCCCCCTTTTCGACGTATATATGAGTAATCAAAAATATACATTCCCACATGTTTCGTTTTGTCGTTTGTAGGAAGCGCTAGTAAGGGAACAGCACTTGGTTGGTCACATGCAAGCCACAATGCGAGAGGTGCCGATATTTCGATTACGCGATCGAAAATTAAAAGTCTAGAACCATGCACACTTCCCCATGCAACTACTTCCCCAGCATCGTGAGACATGACACCCATGACATGACACCATGTATTCACGTATAGTGTAATGTGAAATGATATGCAGGAATGAAAAAGATGCCAACAGACCTGTAATCCAGTGTCACAAAAGTTTGATTCGATTTTCTGGCAGCTACCATGAAGAGCAAATGCACGATTCACAAGTTTCGTTTCGCCATTTTCATTGCTGTTAATTTCGCAACCGTCAAGCAATCCCACGTGACCTCCTTTGGATCAGTGAAAAGCGAAAATTACTCGCGTCATGAACATACCCAGCAAACCATCAATATCCCACAGACCTCCCAAATTGGTCTCCCACGTCACAGATGTCACGCGTATCCTCACAACGTCCGCTGTATATCCACCATGAGACGTCACAAATATCCCCCAGTGAATATTCTGTGGATATACTACGAATATCACAACAATGACATTTCTTTACCTTACAAGGATTTATTGTATCGATAACAGCCATTTCCAGCATTCTCAGACGTGGCAATTTCTCACTCTTTCCTCATAATAACAATATTGATTTTATACCCTCATATCCATACCTTTTCTAATCATATTTGTAACGACTCATCACGTATCGCACCATAGTCAATAAACAAAAGAGAGAAAGAAAAAACATATTTTACCTTTTCCACGGGAATTATAATGATCGGTCACGTATGTTGAGGGATATAACAAGAATGAAGTTCCCAACAAGCGCGAGCCGAAGCGCAACGACGTCTGCCTCATCGCCATCGACATTCCCCAACCGCCGTTTCAAACAGGCGAGGCGCGTCGTCGTAGCGGTTCGGTAGGATATGACATGTTACACGGAAGGGTCTTTGGAACCTCAGCATCATGTGTGTTTTGTACTGGAATCTCGGGAGCATCGAGGCAGTACTGGCCAGTACGTCGAACAACTACGTTGTGCATAACAACGATTGCCGTGGTGTGCGAGAGCTAGCGTTCCTTTGTTCTCCGGCTTTGCAGTTAAGGTGAGTTCGTTCTTCCTTTTGCCTCACTTAAGATTTGTGCGTTGTTCTTTTTTTTTCAACAATCACATGTTGTAGATGTGTGGAGCAATGACAGCTTTGTATCTGAGTAAACAGCTGTAGTTTGCTTGACCTGCAGAGTCTAGTGCGTATCACTGACGAACTCATGCGAACGGCGGAACTGTGTGAGATTGTGTGTGTACAGCTACAAAGTGCAAGTCCAATTCTTCACATCTCTTTGATTCAGGATTTGATTGGGAATGATGAAAGCAATGGTGAAGCAAATTCTATTAACTATGCGCAGCCTGCTAGTAGATAAGCTTGGCTCAGCTACAGTTGTCTTTCATATAAAGGATAGCAGTTATGTTTTCACGTTCGACTGCACTGTTTTTCAAAGTTCCTTCTTTTTTGCATGACCGCTTATCTTTCTTAAATGTCACATGGACGCGATGTGACTCTAGATTAATAAAACATGACTGTTTTACAGATGCACACACAACCATGGATAGCCTCACACATGTGTAAAGTTACTGGTGTCTCTACAAGAAGTTAGTTCTCTAAGAAGAAAGTTACTGGTG
Organism: Ornithodoros turicata; assembly: GCF_037126465.1. Classification (NCBI taxonomy): domain Eukaryota; kingdom Metazoa; phylum Arthropoda; class Arachnida; order Ixodida; family Argasidae; genus Ornithodoros; species Ornithodoros turicata. The sequence continues at coordinate 5,302,247 of NC_088209.1, read as the reverse complement.
TCTCTCTGAAGAGCCAGGCATAGACCGGAAGACGTCGCTTGGGTCTGCCAGTGATTAGGCTGCTTCCGCATGTAACCATCTATACTGCATGAGAAACTGCGGTAAGTCACTGTCTTGCATTTGTTCCCACTTTTTGCAGAGTGTCTGTTCTTTACGCCTATTTATGGCAGTGTTTGAGCTGCTATCCCAATAGATGGAATTAACTATGTTATTGATTATCTTTCAGGGATGACGGTTGCGAAGTGGCGTAGCAATCACGTGATTATTATTATGACCATTATTGTCTTATTATGCGTCTTATCCGTGTCACCCTATATTGTTAATAATTAGCCTATTTATGTTGTAATATCATATTTTGTACTATTAGAAAGAGCGTTTCTTACAGTGCATGTAACATCACTGTACTTGGTTTGTGTTCAATAAATAAGAGTTCGTTGGTACGATGTTCTCTGTTGCAGAGTGGTATTTTCCGTAGAATAAGTAAAAATTGCAAAAAAAGCTACAAAATACAATAATAATAATAGGTCCTGTATATGTCCTCTATATGGCCAAATATCCCTGACAGACATTCCTGGAACCTTCCCTGGATCAGCAAATGTGGAAGAAATACGGGTCCTCTGTCTGTCCCAGAGACGTCAACGGGCTATTCAGCCTAGTCCCTGGGATATCCCAAAATCCCAAGTGGGATATCGTGTGGACGTTTCTGAGACATATTGTTTACTGGGTATATGTTCATCTCAGCGCAAATCACGTCTTGCATGCTATAGAAGGAGGGGGATCAATACTCTTCCTTTCGTGTTTTGATATCTTGTTGTTTTGCTACTCTCACTTTGGAGTTCGGATGGTGTCTAGCAACGTTGGGTACCTCGTTTCTTCTGTGAGCGAGTGGTTGCTGTTTACTACGTGTTCATATATCGATTTGTAGTGCTGTAATGTGCAAATTAGCGCACTTTATAGCGGCTCTCTATTTTCCGTCGTTGTCTTTCGAGCAGCGCCTGTTGTTCCGGTAAAAATCGAGTTGAATGAATCGCCACAACCCCAACGTTTATCGCGCAGTGTTGACCAAAACCAAGTCTAGCAGGAATTCTGGTGAGTAATGCTTTCGTAGATTGTCTGGATTAGTAGTGTGCTGTCCACACATAGTTGGATTCTCATACGAGTAATTTAAATGAATCAAAACAGCCGAAGTGCCTGTAATAGATGTAACTGGGTATCTGTTCGTAGGTTTGCGTCGTTTCTAGTTGGTTGCGCGTTTAGGAACAACAAATTTATTCGAAGACGGTAAGATACCGACAATGCATCACCGTACAGCAGCATTTACTCGTATCATTGTGAACCATATTTAATTTGCTAAAATTTGTCGTCGTATTTCTTCAAAAATAAAAGCGCAAGTCGGCGTACTTGAATTGATCTCCTTGAACAGCTTACGTCGAACGTCTGCAAATGTTGTACTTATGTGCCTTCGTGCACCATACTAGGCACAAAAGCATATCTGATTAGAATAAATACTTCAAGAGGAAATCATTCAAATACATTGTTATTTATAGCTGGTTTTCCATTCCAGGCTGGTATGTGGCTGCACGGAGGATTCCGAAAAAGAAAAACAACATGGCTAATAGGATGTTGCTGCCCAGGGAGTCGTGGCCGAAGAGGTGAGCCGTTAAGATCATCATAAGGTTCTGTTGTGAAGTGAAAAATTTTGTAGTAGTGCACGAATGATAATTCGTGCACTACTTTTATAAAAAAGAAACCAGAAATGGAAAGTTATGCATACATCATTTCATGAATTGTAATGTATCACTATTTGATATTCACATGTTTCCATTAAGGGAATGAACTACTGAACCTATATTCATATCATGGTCATGCTGTGTGTTTACCTGGAAGTCACATTTTTAAGGTTTGTCGTTCTTTTGTCTACATGAAGATTTATGTTAACCTTGTATGAAATAACAGACACGTATCAACACATGTGCAGCTTGTGCACATTAAAACCAGCCATGTAGTGACAAATGCTTGTTTTTTTTTATATATTCTGGTTATATTCATGGTTGCTCTTCGCTTCTTGCAGGTTTACTCATTCCAGAAGCAAGAATTGTACCATTGTAAGGCTAATGGAAATAAACTGACATCGACTGAGATAGGTGTTCCGTCTTGGCCAGTGACTGTAGGATGGCTCCAAAAGCGTCACAACAAAGCCAATATTCATCTAGCTCTCTACAAGTAGCTAACTCCACATAGTAGCCTGCTTCACAGCAACATCAACACTACCTTGTGGGAGTACACATTACACATTATGTTGCATTGTGCTGTGGTATGATAACATACCATTTGTCTCGCAATATGTGTATATAAATATGATAAGGGCCCTAAGGGCACAGTGCATGGCTTATACCCTGCTGAATATATATCCATACCTGGCTGCGACATTGCATATCAATGCAGGTTACAATACACATTTTCACATTTGGCCGTTATGAGACATCTTCGGCCGTAATGAGACTGCCTTCGGCCGTATTGAGACTTCGGCCGTAACGAGACACTTGGGGATTAAAGGATTATCGGCCGTATTGAGACTTTCGGCCGTATTGAGACATCGGCCGTAATGAGATACAATCGAGAATTCTTACACACAGTGTGGAATATTCATCTCCTTAGCAATCTTCAATCTAATCATAAGCTGTTTTCGTTGCGATGTGTAGAATACATTACAATGATGACAAAGAATACAATTATTATTTCAATTATATGCTTGTTTATTCCGATAAATTACAGTTCTATTTCAAACTCTGAAGTTTTGGTTTGTTATCTTCATTGATGAATTCCGAAGACATTAAATAGTTTATTCTGATTATTAGGTGCTTGAATCCAGCGTTGATTAACGCAGGTGATATGTTGTCGCCGTGTTTCTATTGCTTCAACAACTTGCACTTTGTCGCGATGAACTTGCACAGTCTCTTATTGATGTTTCCTTTCTTTGTATGAAGATTCTTGAATGGTGTACAAGAGAGTATTAGATGAAAATCGTGCGGTGGTCCATCGCAATTGACATGTTTGTTGAGTTTCAACAGGTAATAATACATCAGACCTTGCACGACAATATTGAACTTCTGTTCATTGGACATCACTGACTGGTAGAATAAAATAATTGCGTTGCCGTGGTAGTGGAACATATCACGTGATAAGATTATATGTATTTCCATCTCAGATATGCGTAATTTCAACAAATCCGTAAGGAACCGTGCGTACGTTTGATGTCGGTGCGGAAGAAACACGACCGCACCGACATCAAACGTAAGAATAGGGAGTCCTACTTAATTTCGCAATTCAAGTGTCTCACACAAAATGGTCTGAATCTTAGTCCTGGCTCGTTATATCCGCTTATGTAAATTTAATAGTTATATATCTATATTTATTTGTGCACAATTCTTGAATCTTCGCTTCAGTCATCGTCTGGCACTCCGTTAGATAATCCGTAACCTTCCCCTTTGTCCATTCTGGGCCACTCGTTTCCCATACTCCTGACCCCCCCTTCCGCGAAACTGGGTTGGCGAGCCTTTTTGTTCACAATAACACCTTTTACTGTTCTTAAACGGTTAGAGGTCACTTATCCGTCTGCCCAGCTATTCATTGCACACAGACATGTGGCACCATATCTCCTTCCCCTTCCCTTTCTTTGTACAGCAGTATGTTTAGTCGTGTATATGTCCATACTATATATACTTATGTGTGTCACCACTTCACTTTGTACCTGAGGAAGCGTGGACCTCCACGCGAAAGCTTGTACAAATTAAACTTAAACAAAAATCTTCAGTGTCGGTTTCTGTATTTTGTTTATGTGATCTACAGGACTTGACTCCCCTCTTCGTATACGCTTCTAATATCTTGCAACAGAAAGTTCCAATGAACCACACAGAAAAATCAAATGTGAAACACAACTCAGAAATATGAGGCATTCCTAACTCAGAGATTATTTTTACTCATCTCAATCGAGTGAACAATTGAAACAAATACGACACAATTAATACATCATGTATACATAATGTCCAACTCATAGAATATCAATCGAAACAAAACAATATTTAATTCAGACAAATCATTTCTAAGCAAGCAGCATGAATACACCGTAGAATCTGTACAGAAACTTGTCATTTTCAATGAATAAACATGATCAACTAGTGGATTCGAGCGATAAAGTGTGACGAAACCCGACGACCCCGAACACCAACATCAAGTTAGGGAGGGACGGTCTCTAGTATGGCCTTGTACATAGAATCATTGAAAGCGCACATTTTTTCTTACTCATCACATCTTTTTGTAAATCAGTTTCCATAATTCTCATGGCATGGGGATATTAATAACATTCTAAAAAAATTTAATCAATAAAATGAGCATAGCTATGCTTTTAAGTAAGTGTAGACGCGCACTTGAAAACAGAAGAGACAATTGTTCTACATTGAAAAGATGGACAGATTTTGTACTCGCTACCATAAGTCATGGGAGGACATGATAAAACACTGCTTCGAAAAGGAAGAGCCGCGAAACGATTCCATTATCGCTGCATTTCAATACGTCCTAGACATGGTCGTATTCGGAGATATGGTACAAACTACAGAACTGAAGGTGCAAGAATTTATATGCCGAATCTACAGGGTGTTACCCTATAAAAGTCTACCCGCGTCGGCATGCCGTGCTCGCCAATTACTCAATGCAGGCGGTAAAATGTGTTGTCTACGTATAAACCTCATAAGGACATTCATCCATGGCAAATATCGAAGTGATTGAGCACCGTTACGCAAAGTTATAGCGCAAAACGTGAGGTTCCCGTAGGCAAAACAGCCAAGATGGCGCCTCTCAGTAAGCAGACGACATCCCTTTTGGGTGTCGTCTGCTGAGTACGTCGGCATTTTTCGTACCTCACGTTGCTTACTTCTGAGCAAAATACGACAGTTACACGAAAGCGAAATGAAAACTGCAGTTCCATCAGGCTGGCAGGATATGCGACACGTCGTCGTCTGGGGAGCAGCATGGCAAGTGCTCTTCTCAACGCCGCCATCTTGATTGTTTTCACTACGGGAATTTCACGTTTTGAGTTATAACTTCGTGTTGCGGCGCTTAATCACTTTAAAATTCACCAAGATTAAATGTCCTTATGAGCTTTATATGAAGATCGCACAATGTGCCACCTGCATTGAGTAATTGGCGAGTACGGCATGGCGGCACGGGTAGACTTTTATAGGGTAACACCCTGTACAATAGTTATAAAAATATCTGTACATCAACGTCGGAAGGACGACTGGGATTTATGGCCGAGTTTTTGAGATTTGCTAACGAAGAATTGAAATACACTAGACCAGATGTAATTGTAATCATTGCAATCGGCATTGCATTCATTAAGAAAGCAGTCAGATCAAATTATCATACACAAGCGGTCTATATCGCACGGTTCCTTACGGATTTGTTGAAATTACACATATCTGAGATGGAAAGTACATAAAATCTTATCACGTGATATGTTCCACTACCACGGCAACGCAATTATTTTATTCTACCAGTCAGTAATGTCCAATGAACAGAAGTTCAATATTGTCGTGCAAGGTCTGATGTATTATTACCTGTTGAAACTCAACAAACATGTCAATTGCGGTGGACCACCGGACGATTTTCATCCAATACTCTCTTGTACACCATTCAATAATCTTCATACAAAGAAAGGAAACATCAATAAGAGACTGTGCAAGTTCATCGCGACAAAGTGCAAGTTGTTGAAGCAATACAAACACGGCGACAACATTTGTTCTTGTGTATGGGAGAGATTTACTAGACGGATTTCACATGGTACTATACAACAAACACTTGTTCTTACTCGGTTTTTGCCACCTCCTCATGTGTATGTCGTGTAACGTAAGTTTAATTATGTAAATTTTTGCGAGCTTAAGTCGGAAATTTGCCTAGTAAATAACACTTTTTTACCCCAGCAATATGAAGAGCGTGTCTAATTTACTCAAATTAATGATAATTGACAGGGATATTCAGAAGCTATCCCATCGGAAAAAATAGCCGAACATCATGCTCTACGGAGGTCGCACAGAATAGCGCACGATGAATTTTTCAGCGCAATCTTTGTCAGTCCGACCAAAGGAGGTTGGAAACCCAGCCCACCCCGGCATCGCAGAAAGAGATAACGCAGGCACGGCTTATCACATCCGACTATCACTCTGTGGGCTGGCTTCGGAACCTCCTTTCGTCGGACTGCGAGCGATTGCGCTCAAAAAGACATCGCGCGTTATGGTCCGGTGCTCCGAAAAGAATGATATTTGGCTATTTTTTCCAACGGGATAGCTTGTGAATATCACTGTCAATTATCATGAATTTGAGTGAATTCGGCACGCTCTTCATTTTGGTGGGGTAAAAAAGTGACCTTCCCTTTGCAAATTTCTGAGTTCAGTTCGCAAATATTTTCATAATTAAACTTGGGGAACATGACGTTAACTTTACAAGGTGGCGAAAACCTAATAAGAACAAATGTCGTTGACCGCATGATTCTAGGTGGTGTAGTTTTTTTATTATAATTCAATGACATGTTTTCTGGGACACCCTGTAGAATGAGACCTGACCATCAAATAGGTTTTCCCCGACTGTACTCTGTACAAGTTCAACATCCGAAGGATAGAATTGCCGGAGAAGGATCGGTCATTGACATTTAGAGGCATGATACATCAGTCTATGATTACACTCTAAAAATGGTGACACTTTTGTGACGCGTTGCAAGCGTCACTTTTTTGCAAAAAAGTGACGCTTTGCTCAAGTGTCACTTCCAGACGCTTTTTGTTCCTTTTTGCTTTTTGAAGCATGTGTCACGAGAGCTCCCACAACAAGAGTCACAAAAAACGTCGCACGCTCTAAAAACAGAGCTTCACCGCATAGCACGCCGAAGGCCAACCATGGTACAGAATGATGCATTTATCACTGTTGGTTAGCTGAAAACAGGAGGCGCAAGCCTTTTTGGGACACTTATGCAGTTATGATAAGTGTCCCGAAATGGCTTACCCTCGCGTTTTCAACAAACCAACAGTGATGAAGACATCGATCTGTACAATGGTAGCCGTCGGCGTGCTATGCGATGAGCTCTGTGTTTAGAGTGCAGGTGGTGTCGTGGTCACGACTGTGCTGGTGGTGCTAGCGAAATGGCTTGCGGTTGTCGGCCTCACAGAGGTGCCTGCTGTGCTGCTTGGGGTATTTCCTGGGTTTTCCTCAGACACTTTGAGCCATGTGATGTCGGCACAGGACGGACATTCCCCCACGGCGTCAGTCATGACGTTGCCCTCGTGGTCGCAACATCGCCTAGTTGCATAAAAGTTGAGTGTACTGTCTCAATCTCAAACATGACAATCTTGGTAGTGCATTGAGTGCGCTTCCACGAGCCCACACGGGGAAGGAGCCTAAGCGTCCGAGACAGCACAAGACAGAATATGAGACAGCTACTTAACTTTTACGCAGAAGACTCTTAGAATGTGGCTCTATAGACTTCAGAGATGGGTTAAACATGCAGCGGACACTGACACCCGATGTACTCGTATGGGGAAGGCACGCTCACATGCTAGGGGTCACGTGAAAAGAGAAACATTTTATTTCAGAATCGATACACTGCGAGGTAATCGCGCGGCAAGCACGGAGTGCAAGACCCTCCTGGTTGCTTGATTCCGTAGAACCCCGACTAAGATGGCAATCGTTGCTCGAACTGCATCTCGAAATACAGGGGTGTCCTGGAGGGAAGCATGGTAACTGAATAATTAGCAAAACAGCTTCATTTGCGCTTGCGTTGGCGACTCACACGCTATTCTGAAATTTCCTAATAGGGGTTCTGCAGGTCCTAAACATAAGTGGTCAGTTTAGATCACGACACATTAAAAAAGGTAAGTGAAGACAAACGAAATGCAGAACGTAATCGGAAGAAACTGTGCAATGAAGTATGAAGAAAAACAGGCCGCAAAGCCCCCATTCTCTGGAGCTACTCAAAAACCTTTGAATTTCTCTCCATCGCTGTAACTTGCGATTTCGGGTGTCAAAGAATTATGGCGCACAGATGCACTGGTGAAGGACGCTCATTACGCAAATACGCTCGTGCCAGTGGTGCAGACGCGCGCATGCGATTGTCTGCTTGGTAACAATTTCACATGCATAAAGTCAAGTATTTCGTAATGCTTTAGGGAAAGCAACGTGGAGTTTCCGAAAGTGTGCTCGCGTTCGACAGGGGGCATAGCCACAGAGACAATGGTGTACACTTTGCTCCAATTTATCCTCCAGACTCCCTGTATTCACATGTTTTCATTGCGTTCGTCGTTCCGAAAAGAAGACAAACCCCAAATAACTTACCGATACGTCCGTGCTTCACTGAAGGATGCCCTCACATGATGCACCATCCTGCCGTGCACACGGGTGTGAACGGTGTGACCTCATATATGACAAACACTAGCATAGGTCATGCGCACAGATTCCTCGCGATATTCCAGTAACATCAACGCCTGAGTCGTCACAGTATTCCCGAAAGCGAGTTAAATAAGCTACATTAGCAGATAAAACCGGACGCGAGAAACCTCGTGAGCGTCCTCGCTTGAACTGGCCAAAAACTTGCCCATTGTTGGTAGCTGAATGAGAAAATATAGAGATCCGAAGCGTTCAGACAGCGAAAATATCAAACCATGTGTCACGGGCAACGGCCGCAGCTGCGGCAAGTGTCACAACTCCAGTGTTTAAACGCCCTCCCAGGCTTCAGTAATCATCTACGACACCTCAGCCACTTCGGTGGCAACAAAAACGCGTTTCTGGTAACTGTATATGGACTAAGTTCGCTCTGTGACGCATTCCAAATCCAAGTTTGGGCTCGCCCCAAAGTGTCACACCAATTTCACGTGTCACTAAAGTGTCACCGTTTTTAGAGTGTGCGCACCTCTGTCTTTCGGTTACTCTCCGGCATGTTTCGCCAGTTAGCCGCCATTTTGAGTCTTATGAATGTATTTTTCCACGCAGACCCAATCTCTACTTTGCCCTTCAGAGGAGGATGAGGTAAGAACGTGCATGCATTTCTATTTTTTTATATGATTACGGCAGAACAAAACAGATGCCACAACGCATGTGTCTCGTACACGTGCCATAGATATATGCAGTGTTAGACACAAGAGTTCTGTAGTAATCTCTGCGGCCCAGTTCCAACAGATCTTCTCATTGATGTACTAGTGCATGAAAGAAGCACAGTCTGTTTCAGAGGGCACACTAAACGTAAACGGAGGGTAGTGCAAGCGGTAGTAATGCTGATGGACTGCGCGATATGCTGATGCGCGTGAGCTGCATCACAACTGTCGTCGTCGTCGCTACAGATAGCTCCCTCCTCTAGACAGACGAAGTATGAACCAGGATGTCAAGCGTATGCGGACGGGACTAGGTAGCGAGACCAGTGCACACGACGTTCGCTGCCATGTGCCCTGTTCGCTTCCCAGGGTCGGGGATGGTTGAGGCTCGGGTAGGAGGCGCATGGGACAATGGTGCTATTGGGGGTTGCACTGTCGAAGCAGGATTGTCAGCATTGTAGGCAGGACTCAGCTTGTCAATGGAAATGACCGGCAGTGGTGCACTAATGAACTGACTTGCGGAGAGAAGTCTTCAGCTTGCCACGGAACCGTTCAACTAACGCGATGGGTGAAGGATAGTCAGCTGTCGTGCAGATCCGTATCGTGCCAAGCAGATTCATCAAGTAGGAAAAGTGTCGGGGTTCGAACTGGCGTCTGCGATCCGTTGTAATGGTAAACGGTATGATGAAACGTGAAATCCATCCGGCGACGAGAACTTGGGCAATGGTGAACGCAATGATGCCTGCTATACGGATCACTTCTGGATTGCGTATAAAACCTGTTCACACATGTGAGGAGGTAGGTGGACTCGTTGCTTGGTATAGTAACAGATCAACGAGGTCAATGTGAACGTGGTCAAAACGACGGGACGGAAGCGGAACATCGGTACAGGGGTGATGGTATGGCGCTGAAGTTTGCTTCTATCGCAGTGTACGCACAACCAGGCTCAGGTACGGATGTCAATGTTAATCTTGGGCCAGACAAATCTTGTGGTGATGAGTTGCTATCTAGCCTGAACGCCAAGGTGGGATTATCTGTGGAGAGTGTCGCAAACTTGACAAAGGATGCTCGAAAGGACGTACACTGTCGCGAAAGAAACGGATAAATTTTACATATATAAAGTTTACATCCAATCTTACCCTTACTAAGCGAACATTTCGACAAAAGTAGCTGACGCCGTATCCGTCAAGCTGTGTAGTACCGTAAACACTCCTGCTGTAAGCGTACAGGGCGGAGCTTAATACCCAAATGGTAATGGAAACATGATTTACTCTTACATTCCGCCGCATAGGATTTCGTCTTGAGTGATAAACTGAGGCTCTGCGTCGGAGCACCAGTCCTTTACATCTATTCGACGCGCGTTGTTTTTCAACTGTTATACGGGCCCTGCCTCCTAAAAACACATGCATAGTTCCGTGTGCAAGGCGTCTTTTCTTGCGCTTGGTTAACGGTGGTTCTGGCTCCTGGCGTCTCATGGTCTCACGTCATGCACCGTCTGGCAATGTAAGTCGTCACATTTTGGACTGTGTGTCTTGAGTTTCCTTGAATTTCAGACTTCATTTGTGTCACAGGTATGGCAGAAGCAACTGGGATCGAACGAGACAACGTCGCACGATGTAGTTGACCGAGCACGAGGACGCTGCCTAAACAGTTGTGACTCTCCCAGCTATCTCCATGCTGCTAATTCATATGCATACGCCCATCGCCCCCCGTGCTGGTGCCTTATGTGTGATGGTCATCTATGATCAGATAATTTTGTTATAGGTGAGACTCTTTTCGCTTTCGTTTTCATTTTCGTTTCTCCGATGTGCGTTTCTCGCCGTTAAGTCATGTGTGTTAATGATTCCGCAATCCGTTCTTGTAATAGCAGTTCGTAGGATTATTGCTGATAATAGCGCAGCACGGTGTGTTGACAGGAAGCAAATGGCTTTTCTGACTTGTAAAAAGCGGCCCTGATGTTGTATAAGGTGGTGGTTGTGATGCAAAACACGTGTGGAATGCCACATAGAGAGCTAAATGATTTATGCATTTAACAATATTCAACTAAACGTTATGTTAAAGGATAATTGTGTTTCCAGTACGGAAAGTGGTTTTTTAAGTCCGCGTTATGCTTATGACTATTTCGTGTAAGGGGCCTCTGCGGAGATGGACTCAGGTCTGATAAAGAGCACCTTATCAGCATGATTTATTTCGGCGTTTCCGTATTTTAGAGATCTGCTTTCCCATTTAAGCACTAGAAACACTAGCAGTTTCGCGGTGTTTACTGTTGCAGAGACATCTGCAGCCATCTGACAATACCAGGGAGCACATGAATGACATGATGAAATGATTTACGTATCTAACAATATCCAGATGAATGCTATTTAAAGGACGAGAAAGATTCCAGAATGGTATGTAATTTTACAGTCCATGTTACGTTTGTGACTACTTCATGTAGAAATTTCCTGGAGATGACTCAGGACTGGCGAAGAACACCTTATCGGCATCCCTTACGGTCCTAGCATATTTCCGAGATTAGCTTTCTCATTGAAATACTTCAAGCAGTATCGTATCTTTGGAATCTACTGTTGAACACACATGCTTGGCCGTTTGACAATACCAGCAAGCACATTATTTTGCGCCTTTCATAAGAAACTTCTGTTTCCAGCATCCCCAGGAACAGGACTGGCTCTTCGTAGCCATGCTGCAGTGCACAGTACCCCGCATGCACGCTCAGCTGCATTAAGTCGTGCTCCTGAAGTTTCTACCATGCGACACCCTGCTGAAAGAAGTTCAGAAGACTACTCTGTCACGCATACTGTACAGCCAGCACAACTCACCTGTAAAAGTGTTTTGTTCAGTTGTGACTACTTATACTACATATGAATAATGATGCGCTGCTTGATAAATGGTACGTCTGAATACACTGAACACTTCAGCTGTTATAAATAATTAGCTTATTACCTGTCTGCTATAGATTTTATTTTGTGGATATGTCTCCTATTCTGCGTCCCTATAGATGCCTCGATGATCCTGTGATACAACGCTCATTAAATGTTTTTACACTATCAATGTGAACTAATTCAATTACTAGCTCATATAGGTGGTCCACAATTTATAATTCGTTGCGTGTGAATTTTTGTGAAGATACACAAATGTCATTTCATACTAGTCTAAAGTTTTGTAGGTATTGTGATTTGTTGGTTTATGGCTAGTATGCTTTGTTTTTTTGTGTTTTGTTTTTTCTCCTGCATCTTATACTTCATTACTTGCATGCCATAGGCGCAGTATCCTACAACCAAATGTATCTATTATTGTGGGCTCTTTCCTCTAATAAAGTGGAATTATTTCATGAATAGTTGTTGTATTGCGGTTTAGATATGTGCTACTAACGCTGCTAGAAAAACTTCCATATATCCAGATGTTCTGGTTTAAATGAGATAGCGGCGTACGCAGGCTATGGTGAGAGGGTGAACACGGTTCAAGTGACGCAGTCGTGCTTCTTATTGTTCTGTTGACCGTCGCAAGAACTCTTGTATATTACTTGCTTTGCGTATGTACGTGCGTTTTACATCTGTTACTCACGTTATGGACGTGTTTGTCTGTGTCATACGATTGTGCAGTGCAGTATTCCTAGCTATTGTGGCGTACCTGACTGTTAACTGCCACAACTTTTAGATCAGCAACAAGCCATGACTTAACAGTTTCATGCTACAGAAGTGAAACTGTTTTGTGCCATCGCCCCCCCCCCTCCTTCTCAAGTCAGCGTTCCCGGCTGTTCCTTGTCCAAACGACAATTAAGATGACAGTCAAGTAGCCTTTTTGTCATCCACAACGCCCTTCGTTTTTACTCTTACTGTGAGGCATATGGAAGGCAGAAAAAGCGTTAATATAAGGGTAAGGTTACGACGGATGGAAAAACACTCAACCGTTAGCTCTTAAAATGAGAGCCCAAAAGTTGTTTTTACCTTTAATATCCGTCACGGTATCTATCCGTACAGCGCTGACGTATTGGATTAGGGTAAAAAAAACGCATCTTTGTTTTTGCTGTTATTAATATTATCCGATTTTTTTACGAGAGTGTACGGTCGATCAGAACCTGTGGAGACATCGCAGAGAAGCTTCACTTCTGTATAGGGTACGGAATGGTCTTTCAAGCACAAGAAAGATGACGACCGCGATTGCGCTAGCTCATCGTTTTGTTGATGTTCTACCATGGCGGCGAATCGGATCATAAGAAGGCCAGAGACTTGTAACGCCCTGATGTGAACTCGCGACAGTGCGTCCGTGACGACATTTTCTTTGCCGTGGATGTGGAGGATGATCGTCGTGAACTTTAAGCTGAATGCGAGTTGACGAAGTCCGCGAGGTATGTCCCGGGCACTGTTACTTGCAAGCGCGAAGGTCAGAGGCTTGTGATCAGTCAGCACGAAAAACGCGTAAATCCGTGCGCCACCAGAAGCTCGTACAGTAAGCAGGCAATGTGTTACCTGCGTTAATGTGGGACTACTTTGTCCGCTCACACCCTGTAGGAAAACAAGAGGCACATCGAGGTATAAACAGCAAAGGTTCCAGAACTGTAGCATTCGTTGTGCCCGCTCATTCGATGTTCTGTCATATGCCAGGGTAGGGTTTTGCGTGCTCTCATTATCATTTCAGTTTGATGCATTCTCATTGATATTGCTATGATGTTTCCCACAGATCTGCAACCCATATGGCTCTCATCATCATCGTACATACAAGTATTTCAAAAAGCAAATCATCAATGCATGGGAATTGGACGACTACGAAGTTCCAGAAACAGATGTGACATTCTGCATGCAATAGGGAACACTGTTTTCAGGAGTCAGAATAAAGGTTTGCATATTGCGTTCATAACAGAACTTGTTGAAGCATGATGTATGTTTCAAAGAAGAAAAAAGGAGTCGCACAATCGCGCAGAGAGAAGTATTTTGGGAGGGGTTCTGGGGGATCATACGCCCTTTCTAAAATGCACATCCAAACCTACGAGGGCTGAACCCACAAAACGCCCCTTGTCGCAGCGCCACTGGACGCGCACTTTGCTACGTCTACGGAACAGAGTCAACACGCGACATACGGAAAGGCCAATGAGTGCCAGGGCCAGGGGCTGAGCAATCATTGGTTTTTCCGTGAGTTACATATTGACTTTGCCCCTTAAACGCGCGGAGGCTCCAGGTGTTGTATTGGACTCTAGGCGTTGTTCGCCTTGGCTCGTTTGCCTATGTTTCGTCTGTGTATACGCCCGTCTGTATTCGTCGGACTTGGAGGTTAATACGCGGTTTCACCAATGACAATTAACACTTGAAGTGGCATTAGACTTCCCTAAATTTGGTGTTACTCGTGAACCTTGTCTTACTAACGGCTCTATGCAGAGACTGAAACTAAAACAAATATCGGTTCGGGTACGGCTACGGTTCAGCGACAGAATTCTGAAAATAGTTTCGGTTACGGTTACGGGATTCAGCGCTTTAATATTTGCGGTCGCCAGTAACCAAACAGTTGAACCGGTACTTTTTTTAAGGTTTTCTCTATGGTATGTCTGCAGGCTGCGTGGATGTCGCAAAGTGAGCTACAAAATGCAACGGGTAAAAATTAACATATTGTCACGAAGCGAAATGGGCCGGCGATCGTCGAATAAACAGCAAACGCTTTATTAACTACTTGGTAGCAAAAGCACAAAAGCGATAGCTCTCTGAATACAAGTGAGTCCAAAGAATGAATGCTCCAGCCTAGAGCGCACAAGCATTTAAGCGTCGCGCCGATAAGTCTAGAAACAGCACGTGCGTTTGCCAGAGAGCAGGCGATGTGTCTGGAAGCTTCTTGCCTCTTCTTCAGCATGCGCCGGGATGAGATGTACCGTTTCGATGAGGATTCGTGGCATTGCCCCCTCCGTAGACGGGGCGTCGTTTCGATGCCGTTTCTTCTCCTTCTTCTTCTTCTTTTTTTTCATGTTGTTTCCTTCCAGCCAGTCTTCAGCGCTACCTGCTGTGTACGGCTTGAGTCGAACGACGTGAACTATTTCAGTCCTCGGGGGTCGTCGAGAGGGAACGCTGCCCTCAGGTACCACTTCGTAATTCAGGTCTCCAATGCGTCGAAGTACTTTGTAGGGACCGAAGTACCGCTTCAGTAGCTTCTCGCTCAGGCCTCGTCGTCGAATCGGCGTCCAAACCCATACCAAGTCGCCTGGACTGAAGCGTACGTCTCGTCGGCGCAAATTGTATCTTCTTTCATCGACGCGTTGTTGTTGACCAATCCGTAGTCTGGCCAGCTGGCGGGCTTCTTCTGCTCGCTGTGTGAAGTCCAGAGCGTCGTTTTCCACATCACTGGGTTCGTGGGGCAGCATCGCGTCTAGCATAGTCGATGCGTCATGGCCGTGTGCAAGGCGGAACGGTGTGAATCCAGTTGTTTCCTGGACAGCCGTGCTATAGGCGAACGTGACGTAAGGCAGTATTTCGTCCCATGTCTTGTGCTCGACGTCGACGTACATCGAAATCATGTCGGCAAGGGTTTTGTTTAGGCGTTCGGTGAGCCCGTTCGTCTGCGGATGGCACGCCGTTGTCCTCCGGTGAGCGGTGTGGCTGAGTCGAATGATTTCTTGTGTTAGCCTGCTTGTAAATGCGGTTCCCCTATCGGTGATTAAGGCGGTCGGAGCTCCGTGCCGTAGTACGATGTTCTCGATGAAGAACTTCGCCACTTCTGTTGCTGTGCCCTGTGGAAGTGCCTTAGTCTCAGCATGGCGTGTCAGGTAGTCGGTGGCGACGATTATCCAACGATTTCCGGAAGACGAACGTGGGAAGGGCCCGAGTAGATCCATCCCAATCTGCTGGAACGGCGCCGACGTCGGTGCGATTGGCTGAAGGTACCCAGAAGGTCGTACCGGCGGCGTTTTTCGTCGTTGGCATTCCCGTCTTTACGTAGTGGTGTACGGTCTTGGCCAGTTTTGGCCAGTAGTACTTTTCCCTTATACGGCCCAGTGTCCGGCTGTATCCCAAATGACCTGATGACGGTTCGTCGTGGCAGGATTCAAGAATCTCGATGCGCATGTCCCCAGGCACAACGAGAAGCCACGTAGCGCCTTGTGGTGCGTGGTTTTCTTTGTAGAGGACACCATTACGTAGGGAGGGATAAACTTGGGAGTGATCAAGAGATAAACTGATGTTTTGAGGCTGGAACAACATAGAGGGGACAGACACAAACAAAGCCTCTAATTGCCTAAGAAATCAACGATGAAAGATGAAAGTCACTGAAAAGGTTAGCCAGCTGTAGGGATCGAACCCACATCTTCTGGATTACCGGTCCAGGGCTCTACCAATTGAGCTAAGCTAACACGCCTCAGATGACGCACCCCGAAAGTCGCTGGAGAGGCGTGTTAGCTTAGCTCAATTGGTAGAGCCCTGGACGGGTAATCCAGAAGATGTGGGTTCGATCCCTACAGCTGGCTAACCTTTTCAGTGACTTTCATCTTTGATTGGGAGTGATCTTCTGAAGATGGGAGGAACATTGTCGGCGCGGCCCTGCAGATAGTCGACGAGTGTCTTCAATTCGGGGTCGTTATACTGCTTGGTAGACATGGTAGTCGCGCTCATTAGACCGAGGAAGGCGTCGTCGTCCTCGAGCCTGTTGTCCTGTCGCTGGAGTGGTGCTCGGGACATGCAATCGGCGTCGTTGTGTTTTCTTCCTGACTTGTAAGTGAGGGTTACGCCATACTCCTGTAATCGGAGGCTCCATCTCGCTAGGCGTCCTGAGGGGTCCCTTAGACCAGCAAGACAGCACAGAGAATGGTGGTCTGTTACCACTTTGAACGGCCGTCCGTACAGGTAGGGGCGCAACTTTGTGATGGCCCATATGAGTGCAAGGCACTCTTTTTCGGTCGTCGAATAGTTCTTCTCTGCCTTGGTTAGCGTTCTGCTTGCGTAAGCGATGACACGTTCGACGCCGTCGTGAAGTTGAACGAGCACGGCTCCTAGACCATCGTTGCTTGCGTCGGTGTGTATTTCTGTTTCGGCGTTTGGATCGAAGTCGGCAAGCACGGGTGCGGTTTGTAGACGCGTCTTCAATTCATCAAACGCCTGTTGCTGGGCTTCACTCCAGATAAACGTGGATCCGTCCTTCGTGAGGGCATTCAGGGGTGACGCAATTCTTGAAAAGTTCGGAATGAACCGTCGGTAGTAGGCGCAAAGGCCAAGAAAGCTTCGAACGTCTTTCACGTTAGAAGGAACACGGTAATTTGCGATGGCCGCCGTCTTCTCGGGGTCGGGACGTACGCCGTCGCTGCTCACGAGATGGCCGAGAAATCTGAGTTCCTCGTAGCCGAATCGACACTTCTGAGGCTTCAAGGTCAGCCCTGCAGTTCTGATAGCCTCGAGGACTTCCTTTAGCCGTTCAACATGTTCTTCGAATGTTCTTGCGAAGACGACAACATCGTCGAGGTATACCAGGCAGGTTTGCCACTTCAACCCGGCGAGAACTGTATCCATAACACGCTGGAACGTCGCTGGTGCTGTGCAAAGGCCGAAAGGCATAACCTTGAATTCGTAAGGTCCATCCGGAGTGACGAAGGCAGTCTTCTCACGGTCCCGTTCGTCGACTTCAATTTGCCAGTACCCCGTTTTGAGGTCCATGGAAGAGAAAAAATTTTGCGTTTTGAATGCGATCGAGCGTGTCGTCGATGCGCGGTAACGGGTAGACGTCCTTCTTCGTTATCTCATTGAGTTTCCGGTAGTCGACGCAGAACCTGAGCGTTCCGTCCTTCCTCTTCACTAGTACCACCGGCGATGCCCACGGACTGGTCGACGGCTGGATAATGTTATCTCTTAGCATCTCTTCTACTTGCGTTCGGATCGTTTCACGCTCTTCGCAGGAGACCGGGAACGGCACGCGGTGAATTGGACGGGCCTTTTCGTCGACGATGATGCGGTGCTTCGCAATGGGCGTTTGTCTTACTTTCGACGATGCAGCGAAGCAGTCACTGAAATCGTTGAGCATCTGGAGAAGGGTTTGTTTTTGAGTTGTATTGAGTTGAGGGTTTACGTCGAAATGTTCGGCCTCGTGTTCCGTGGTGACCGCGATGTGAGCAGTGTCCATCAGGCAGACATCCGTCGTGGAGTATTGGTCTACGATGACGGCTATCTTCGTGCCGTTCGCCAGGTGTTGTGGCTCCGGGCGAAAATTTGTGACCAGGAGTTCGAATATTCCGTTTCTTACGGGCACAATTCCTCTTGCTATCCCAATTCCTCGTTCGAGGAGAAGTTGTGTGTTGCCTTCAGCCAACAAACAGCCAGTCGGTGCTCTCTCGCACGTAGCGGTCACAAGGACTGACGACAAGGGAGGCAGGTTGACGTGCTGAGTTGTCACGGCGGTTACGTCCGTGTTTGCGCCTTTCTCCGGGGTTATTCGTGCCCACCACTTGTCTTCTGCTGTTTCCGGCGTTTTAAAAGAGATAACTCCATTTGTGAAGTCGATGATTGCTTCGTTTTCGACTAGAAAGTCCATTCCGAGTATTACATCCCGTGGGCAGTTCGGCAAGACGGCAAAGCTGACGACGTACTGAATATCACGCGCTTGTATGACTGCCGTGCATCGGCCAGTCGGTGTTACGACGTGTCCACCAGCAGTGCCGATGTTAGGCTTATCCCACTTCGTTTGCACCTTGCGAAGCTTCTTAGCCAACCTACCACTTATAACAGAGTCGTCGGCTCCGGTATCGATTAACGCAATCATCTCATGGCCGTCGATGAGTATTTTCAACTTATTGGTAATTTTTCGAGCGTCGTGTTGGTGCTGCGTTGCTGTTCGTCGAGTTGGAGGAATTGTAACTTGTCGTCGGTCCGCAGCTTCACCTCCCGGAGCTGCAGTCTTCAGTTTTCCCGGTTAGGGCTGCGCCACACAAGTCGTCTTGCCGGTGACGGTGAACGTGCTCTTCCTGGCGACCTGCTGCGGTGGGGGACGCTCGGGGACAGGTCGCGTCGCGAGCCAGCAGAAGCATTCTGCTGCCGTAGATAGTCTTCAACTGCGGCGGGGCGACTACCGCGCTGGGGGCGGGGGGTGTCGGGTGGAAAACCGGGAAGGCCCAGTCGTCGGTAGGGACATCGGCGACAGATGTGGTTGGCCTCTCCGCAGTGGTAGCAAAGCGGCCTGAAGTCGGGAGTCCGCCAAACGTCCGTTTTGCGAAATAGCTGAGAGTGTGGCGGGTCGCTTGGAGTAGGTTGGACAGGCCGAGGAGGCGTGCAACGGTTTCCGTAGTACGGCGGACGAGTAGGTGGCACCTGTCTCAGAGCGGCGGAATAGCCCTATTGAAAAATACTTCAGAAAATCTTACAAAAGAAACCTCTCAGACTGCTGAAGGAATTTCTATGAGGTTATGAGACTAAATCTTACAAAATTTCTCTCAGAGTTTCTTACAGGCAGTGGCAATGCAGCTTTCTTACAGGGCTTCTTACAGGGTGGCCTGTGAGGCTTTCTCACAGGATTTGTTACAGGCCCCGAGACCTGCAAGAAAGCCTGTGAGAAAGTGTAATGGGCCACCCTGCAAGAAACATCCTTTGAAAGCTGCACTGCCACGTATGATAATTGAAGGATCCCATACTTACTTGCTGAGAAGTATTGAGAGTAAGTCACATGTCGTCACTGTAAGGAATGTTGCAGAACATTTATGGCCCAGATCAATAAGTTCAGAAAGGCATGACCCAACGCATTGTACACGTACTTGAAATGTCCAATGCGACGACCAAGAAATTTCTTCGTGTGATTATGACAAGTTTATGTTTCGCACATTGGGAACGCGTAGGCTTTCTTGCGTAAAAGCATCATCCAACTTTCTCGAGACGAGAATGGGTTACGACCACGAACTCGGATCCAATGGGTTATGTTGAATTCCAATGGCAGAGTCGGAGCAAGTGGCAGACTCATCAATGGAGCGGCTTGATCTGGCCTAGAGCAAGTGATCCGAATCTGCGACTGGAACACTTGCGCCAAACTTGGAGTTTAGCCCTGGTCAATCTTCTTTGGTGGATGACGGCCAGAGACGGAGGAAGAAGAAGGTACTCATGTTCCATTATAACGCCATGTTTTGCAACATCAAGGTCCTTCTAATCTTCTAACGTTGCCATTGTAATGTCTGACTTATCGCTCCGTTCATGAAACAAAATCGCCAACGTACAACGCGAAAGACTAGTCACGGCGAAGACGCGTTGCGAAGCGGCCATGTTGGCAAAGCAGAGGCAGGAAATAGGAAACACAAGCGACAAGTGACACGTCACACAGAGTTCCGGTTCAATCTGCCTTCTGAATCTGAACTGAATCTGCGGTTGAAAACTTGCTCCGGAGGCGCTCCGAATCTGCCATTGGAATTCAACATTAATTCCCGCTGGCTGCCGCTTCTTCCGAGTTTAACCTAGAAGAAACAGCATTTTAGAAAGCACGGTTAACAACATGTGTGTGCGTGAGAGATAGGCATAGAAATATGTAACATACCGTTTGCCCAAAGCACAGTTGCTATATAACCATCTCACTGCATTCTACCTTCCGATCCACAGAATACGTGCGAACAGGGGTAAAGACGCATAAAGAATGAGAATGCATAGTACGGACGATTATATACCACACACACACACGTGCTATATACCTCAAAAGCGACGAAAATCCTGAATTCCAGGCGATATTTGCTTGAGATGCGTAGTAGTACTTGGAATAAACGCTGTTTCTGAATCACGCTGTTTTCTCATAGAAATCACAAGGCCAGACTCTTTATGATCCCACAGGATATTTTCACATTGGTGTGCCTGTGAGGATATGTATACGGATCTGCATCCTTTGTAGGAAATTCTGAGAGACGAAGATGCTTCTGTAAGAAATTCTGAAGGAATGCTATGTTTCTATGAGATTTTCTGAAGTATTTTTCAATAGGGAGGTTGGTCTCGGTACTTCGGCGTCGGGGTTGACGGTTGACGACGTCTGGATTGTCTGCTGAACCTCGTCCTTGATGATCGCACCGATCGATGACAAACGGTCTTGAGCCTTCTCTGGACAGAGGAGAGCTCGTACTTCTTCGCGTACCACCTCTCGAATCAGCTGTCTGAGCGATCCGACGTCGAGGCCAGCCGTCGTGGAGAAAGTCTCGTAGCCGTGGTGTCGTTCGTTGACGGTAGCGCGAGAGAGCAGGGTCCTCTCAATGCGGACGGCTTCGTCCAGAAAAGCGTCGGTCGTGGCGGGTGGATCCCGAGACAGGGCGCGAAAAATTTCTTCTTTTACGCCCCTCATGAGTCGCTGAACCTTCTTCTCCGTGGATGCTTTGGGGTCAGCTCGCCGGAAGAGCCGCAACACATCTTCGACGAAGCCTGTAACGCTTTCGTTTGGCAGCTGGATCCGTCTCTGGAGCAGATGTTCAGCGCGTTCAGCTCGTTTTTGAAAAGCGAACGCCTCGCGGAGTTTGCTTTTGAAGACGTCCCAGGACGTGAGCGAAGTCTCCCGGTTCTCGAACCATGTCTTCGCGGTGCCTTCCAGGGAGAAATAGACGTTCACGAGCTTCTGGTCGTCACTCCAGTTGTTGAACTTGGCGATCCGCTCATAGTGGTCGACCCAATCGTCCACGTCGTCGTAATACTCCCCGCTGAATGTCTTCGGCGACCGTGCAGGGGCTATGGGCGTGGCAACAGGTTGTGCCACTTGGGTACTGGTCTCCGCAGTCATCTTCTTCTTGCGTTTAGGGGGTTCTAATGGACCGAAGTCTGCAGGCAGACCAAGCTGTCTTCTGCTTTGTCGCAGTTGGTCTTCCAGGCCGTTGGACAAGGAATGCCCCGCACCTCCACCAAAAATGTCACGAAGCGAAATGGGCCGGCGAACGTCGAATAAACAGCAAACGCTTTATTAACTACTTGGTAGCAAAAGCACAAGAGTGATAGCTCTCTGAATACAAGTGAGTCCAAAGAATGAATGCTCCAGCCTGGAGCGCACAAGCATTTAAGCGTCGCGCCGAAAAGTCTAGAAACAGCACGTGCGTTTGCCAGAGAGCAGGCGATGTGTCTGGAAGCTTCTTGCTTCTTCAGCATGCGCCGGGATGAGATGTACCGTTTCGTGCCTGCCCTGGAAGTTTCGCGATGATGATTCGTGGCAATATTTATCTGTCGCGCTCCGAAAGGGCAGTGTACCGCCACCTGCATTGTCGAAGAAAGAGTGAAGTCTTTTTACGACGCACTTTTGCCGTGTGCAACGTTTTCCGTAAATTAATTTATTCCGGTCTTTATTATCTCATGCACATTCATTTCGCTCGTGCTGTAATAAGCTACAAGGCAACGAAAACAGCGTGCGTTCAGTGGTTAAGGAAACAGATGTGGAAACACATGGTTGTGTATTGTCACGGGTGAAAGCAGACGAGCGAGACGGCGAAAAATCGGCGAACACTTTATTCAGCTGCTTAGCTGGTTAACACAAGAGCGATAGCTCTTAAACAGAACTAAGGTAAAAGAATAATAATGCTCTGACTGGGAGCTCACAAGCTTTTATACACAGCGGTGAACATTGTAGAAAACACGCGTCGGTGGAGAGAAGGAAATACAGAAGCCTCTCCATGGCCGCCGGCCCGTCTTTGAGATTGATGCTTCCAGAAGGATCGCTTGCCAATCAGCGCGGCGTGTCGTGGATCTCAGTACGCCACTCGACGCCTTGCCGTCCGTTGTTACTGTTCCTTGTGGTCGCTTCAAAGATGATACGTGGCAGTATTGTGTTCAAACATCCCACGGTTACTACCATCCACCGAAAGATCCCATAGACGCGGTACTCCAGGGAAAATGGCGGGTGACCAAACCATGTGATCTCCGGGAGACACTCGCAGCGGTCAAGATCAGCAGCGGGGGAAAAAAGCTAGGGTCAAGTGCGCATGCGCATACCGACCTCCTTTCACTTCTCTCTTCGCGTTCTTCGTCGCTCTGTTCTCGTCCCCGTCTCCCCAGTCCCAGCATCTGCATCTGGTATCTGCCCCCCCCAGTCTCAGTTTCGTCTGTTTTTCTTCGGCGATTGCTGTACAGTAACGTGTACGTGTTGTTCCAGAAAAACAAAAAGCGATGGCGGTTGATAAAGCAAGTTTATTTGTCCTCGCGAACTGTTTCGAAAGAGTTACAGCACATATCTTTTCCCGTTCTTAGAACGGGCTTCGCTGGAGCTTTAGGTGCTTCGACACTGAAGGGCTGTTCACAAGCCTATCGCAGTTCGCACACCCAGTATGTACAGGTTTACAGTTTTCGAAAACAGCTGGGCCAGGTGTGTCGTTGCTGATGGCTGCGGGAGCACTGAAAAATACAATACAAGCAATTTATTGATGATGCCTAACTCTGAATAGCCAATCAATGTTGATTTCGTATTTGAACACTAAAGCACACGTGTCACAAACGTTCGTAGATCACAGTGAATGAACGGCTGCGACGTGCATGAGGGGCAACTAACAGGACCACACATAATTTGATTAGCGGCATATCCAAAACGCACAAGTGACGGCAACGCACTGCCAGCTCTCTGCAACTCTCCATAGAGCCCATAGTATACACCGTTTTCCAGCCAGCCTCGCACCCAGCGCTTTCGCACCCAGCACTTTCGCACCCAGCACACTCCAGCAAGGAGGAAAGCGATACCATGGAGGAAGCATACGACACGTGTGCTTTCCTTCTCTCTCTTGTGCGGTAAACAGTTTTCAACATGTTTCCCCGGCTAGACGGCGCTGCGCTTTCAGTATGGCGGCGTCCACGAGAAAACGGTGTATAGGGAAGTTCACACGGCCAATGAGAATGCAGCGAATTGCTGCCTCGACCCTCCAATCAAAAGTCTTTCCGTCCGGCTCGCAGCCTGACCCGTTCTGGCTCTTGCTGACTTCTGCTTTTCATACTGGCTTGTACCGGCTACCCCTGACTTCTAAGTCTACTAGCTCTCATGCATGCCGTGAAGCTATTCCGAAACAACTGTAGAAAAATAATGAACAGTAATTTATTTGAGTCATTATACTGACACAGTGTCGTGTTGAGTCCACCGTGCAAATTTCAAATTAAATCGCCGAGACTTAGGCAGCACGCTGACGATGAAGCGCGAAGTGCCGTCTTCAAATTCCGGCAACCAATCCGAACACGCCTCTGGCGGCCGACCAATGGAGAGGCACGGATTGCTCCATGCGCAGTAACACGGATTTTGATACAGATTTTGCGAGAGCTGTGGGGGGCTCGTACCGAGTGACTCGTAAATATTGTACGTAATACACTTAACGTGATAAACCTACATTACTTCATTCGGTAAGAAAGTAACCAAACTTGTCTTACCGTTCACCTGCGTGACATCGGAAAGAGTGCAGACTTCCTCACGAACGATTTCTTCGTCCTTTGGAGGTGCAGGGATTCCTGTCATGTTCGTCTTCCCGCTGTTGTGATCTTGCATCACAATATATCACAATAACGCTGGATGTGCCATTCCGTTTTCACATTAGCAGTTCGCCACCATCTAAATCTAAAGCATTCAAAACCCTCTAAATTACCCGCTAGCGTCTAAGAACACAAGGGTTCGACCGACCGTTTGGGTCCTCGCGCCTCAATCAAATGACTCTCGCCCAATCAGCGCGAAGGAAGAGTGACGCCAGTTCTCGGAAACCAATGAGCATCCAAATATTTGCACATATGTCACGTAGCCAATTAGCGATACATAGATCAGCTGAAATAGTTTGGAAGCGGTGCGTTTCCCTTTAGAGCCGGCGGCTGGTTACTACCGCAAGAGCTGGAGCGAGCGCGTGTGGCGCGTTCAAGATTCACGAGAATCACTTTTTATTCGCAACCTAATATAGGTAGGTTAGTTTTTGGTTGGACTCCTGCTGGACCCCTGATCACTTCGATTGGCGACGACGGATACGGAGTTACTACCACAATCGGCGATAGCCACTGTGCCGCCGGAGATACCAATTCGCAAGGCATTCGAGCACCGCCAGTGTACCTGGGACACATCGTGCCGTTCGATCCCAACGTGCCTGACGCCTGGGACTGCTACTTGGAACGCATGAATCTCTACTTCGAAGCAAGTGGAATCACGAAGGAAAGTTGTAGAAGGTCAGTCTTTTTAACCCTGTGTCGACCTGAGGCTTACGCCCTGGCTCGATCTCTGCTGCTTCCACGGAAATTGTCGGAATGTTCATATAGCGAGGTGCACAAGTCACTTAACAGAACATTTCGCCCGGGAACCCTTGGAGGTTGTTCGACGATTTGATTTTCGCAAGAGAGATCAGCGCGAAGGGGAGAGCACAACGAAATACATCACCGAAATTCGAAGACCCAGTGAATTTTGTAATTTTACCGATTTGGATAATATGCTTCGAGATCGTCCAGTGTACGGCATCAGGGATCAAGCGATCTTCGCGGATCCTCGTTTGACACTTAAGTGTGCTTTGAAGTTAGCCCTATGCAAAGGCGGCTAACAAAAACGGTTCTCAGATCAAAGAATCTGCGAGAGGTATTAACTACACTTCAAATCATCCGAAAACTAAATCTAAGCAACAGAAATCCAGACAGCAATTTCCGAACAGGACAGGGAACACCTGCATTCGCTGTGAACCGTGCAAGGGAAGCCAGAGCTGTCGTTTCGAAGACGCAACCTCCAACTTCTGCAAGAAGAAAGGCTAACTGAAGCAACTGTGTTTTACGAAATCCAAGCCTACTATGAGAGCTTCACCAAATGGACCAGAGCATTATCTGCAGGACGAGATGCCTGAGGTTGACAATATGCATTAAAAATGAAAAAAAAAAGAATCGAATGAGGTAGGCTGAACAAACGTGAACTCACCCCCGCTTTGGATTAACACGTGATTTTTTAGTGGATTTCAACGTAGAACTTTTCAGATGAAGTGACCGGGTCAGCAGATGACTGGTGAAATTTTCCCGAGCTGCGTACATTGCCAGTCATTTATGCCGAGCACACCATGATCCCGGAGATGTTGAGGTGAATGACCTGATGAAGGGGCCCACAGAGGAGTCATGTATATGGGACAGGGCAATCCCCCTGGCTATATTTTTTTAGGCTATGATATGAAACGGATGGCTAGCCAGGCGCTTTTGTGGTAGTGAGAGGGTGGCTATACTAGAGCGTGCAGTAAGCACGGTGCTCGCGTTGGATAGCTCAGAAGGTAAGCGCTCTTGCCTATGCAGAGTATGCGAAATCTTCACTATTCCTTGTTGTAAGCACGTGCACATTGAGGTGATTGTTGGAAACTGTCTGTTCATGCATTCAAAAATCTTTTGTGCGGGGGAAATAGCTTTATTTCACGTCAGGATTTCAATCGATCTTTGCAGGACAGCCATCCGCTTTGTACGTCATACCACATCATTCCTTCCAGAGGTAAACTAACACGTGCAGCAGACCGAGAGCCTGAAAAATGTCTATGCCCACGATGTCTTTGTAGCCGTACCTTCTTAGGACTTCGTTGAGATTACGTGATATCCTGAATAGATTCGCATCTCCTTGTTCTAGCTCGATTTCGTGGTATACTCGTACGATCCCGTCCACAGCATCGAATGAACCTATCGATGGTGGTGAATCTAAGCCCGGTAAAATTCTCACAGAGTGCCCTGCGGTACTGCATCTTCCGGGATCCAACCGAAAAACGCCGTTAGAATATCGAGGACCGTTCGCCGATCTGAAAATAGTGCTTTTGATAAGACATGCCCGGCGAGGATAAATTCGGAATACCTTTTGTAATTCGACTGTCAAGTTCTATAGGGTGTGCTGCCCAGAGCGGTGCGTTGTGGGAACTCAACTGGAATACTAGTGCTCCGACGGAGAGAGCGCAAACGAGCCTCAAAGCCTCGCAAACGCAAACGAGTTGAGGAGCCTCTCTCCTGTAGTTTCTTTTCCACTAGATGAAGCTTCAACTTGCTTCAGCATGGAAGAAGCGAGCTGCGATATAAACCGGTTGGCTCCCATGGTGGGGCAGCCTAGATGGCGTAGCTTTCGCAACGCTTCGAAAGTATTTCATTCCGTACTTTTTATCGCGGGCATTCTTGGAGTCTCTTCATTTTTCCTTCATATTCTGCTGTTTCCGAGGAAGTACATGTGACAAGCTCGCGCATGCCTTGAATTTGTGTGTCATTGTCATCCTTACCCTTCTTTTAAGCTCGGTACTTTTTTTAAAAGGTGGATATGTCCATAACGCGACAACTTTAGTGCATTTTGAATCAGTATCTCTGTGTGTGTGTTCCTCAGAAGCGTGGGGATATTGTTTAGAGGGAAGCTATTGGGAAAAAAATCGCTCTTATCCTTCAGTGCATAGCAACTCTTCTCGATCATAGATATTGAAATCATTTTTCCCATTCGGGTGTAGAGAAAAACGCTTCTAAGCTTCACTGCATAGCATCGCATCCTCGCATAGTAAAATCTCCAAGGATGGGCTTTATCTAATGCTTACGCGCGATGGGGTGAAGACAACTTTACTCATGTTCTATGGATAGTGTGTGTGTGTGTACATCGTCCTCATTAGCGCTGCAAGCAGGAAGGAGCTATAGTATGGGCTCTACACTCTTAAAAATGAACTTCACCACATAGCACGCTCCTAGCCAACCATCATCCCGAGTGACATCGTTTTCTCCCCTGATTTGTTGAAAACGGGAGGCGTACGCCTTTTTGTGACAATTAAAATTTCTGCATAAGTGTCACAAAAAGGCGTACTCCTCCCGTTTTCAACAAATCAGGGGAGAGAACGATGTCACTCGGGCTAATGGTTGGCTAGGAGTGTGCTCTGTGGTGAAGTTCATTTTTAAGAATGTAGGCTGACGCCAGGGACCATGTTGATGTAAGATGTCCAGCAGCGGATTCTCTCAGGCAAGAAATTCGTGTGGGTCACTTGACATGAATGCACTCGGTAGACATGTTTTGTAGCGCAGTGATGTCTAGCTAGAGTTCGCCTTTTTTTCCAAAAATGTCTGCTCACCACGCGGCAGAAATGTCGAAACGATCTCGTAGGCATGGAGCAGCTGTTTTGCCGGTGTGCCGATGCCGGCAGACACGTGAAGCAGAAGCTCGCATTCGAAGTAAGGCCAGTAGTGGACAGCACTGGCCCGCAAAATAAGGGTCATGAACTGTTTTCTTTTTTTAAAGTCTGGGAACGTGCCCCATTTTTGATCCGCAGTCTGGTACACAAGTCTTACGAGTGATGCAGCTTTATCAAAAGATCTCGTTGAAGTTCTGCGGTACCTTACACACCTGCGTTAATTCAGCAACACAAAGGCGGTGCATATTTTTTCATCGTATTTCCTGACAGTACACGCATATTATGCTATCTCGGACAATATCACATTAAAATAGATCAAATAACATTTCCTCGCCTGCTGACATGGAACATACTGCTCCGTCCCCTTTTTTTCCCCCGCGATTGAAAACTGCCGGGCACGACTACAATAATACAAAACTGCAGAAGATTCAAGAAACATTTCTTGTCCCCCTGTAGCTGATAAACCATGTACTTAGCTATGTACCCTAGCAGCACCGTAAAAGTCGTTTTTCACCGTCTACGTCATTGCTTCATGTCTGAATGAAACGTACGGTTTATGCAGTTCCTCATCAGCAGCAGGCATAAAAAGTGGCGTAGTTTAAAATGTCGCACAAAACTGTTATTTGGCACCTCGCAGACATTAATGTTGCAACTGTATTCCGCCCTCCGGAAGTGGTGGATGCTGCTGCTTTGCTTCCCGTGAACGTAGCAGATCCGGCGCAGGCAAGAAGTCCTGTATTTGCTGCGGCACAGAGAACTGCTTACGATCTTCCTCGAGTATGTCACGAAAGAATGAGTGGCCTAAGTAGACGACGTCGCTTCCTGGGGCTCCGCGGTCTTGATATTAGAACCAAAATAGCGTTCCATGTCTATTGTGGATAGAAAGAGAACACGTGCTATGCTCATGCCTACCACTTTATTTTGAGGGTTAGCTTTTTTTTTTTTTTTTGAAAAGGTAGATTGTAAACCAACAGGTGGGTGCTGTTGAAAGGGCTCGCCGTTGTCGACCTCACAGAGGTGGGAAACGTCACGACTGACGCCCTGAGGGAGTGTGCGTCCTGGGCCGACTTCTAAGGGAACTGTGCCGACATATGTCTGAAAGCGTCTGAGGAAAACCCAGGAAAAACCCCAGACAGCAGAGCCGGCACCGGGATTCGAACCCGGGTACCTACCAGTCTCGACGTGACATGGCCAGCACGCTAACCACTGAGCCACGGGAGCTGGTGAGCCACGGTAGCTACAAGTGGATGATTAGAGATGCGTGGAAGTGGCCAGTAAGTGGCTCTCAGTTTGATGAACCAATAGCAGTTGAGTGACCAAAAAGTGGTTTGCAGTTAGATCAATAGCAGTTGGGGTCTACGAGCCTATGAGGGTCTTAGAAATCTGGATGACGAGGCTGAAAAACTCACCGTGGTTGGCCACGCGCCAGGTTAGAAGTACGAAACAATGAGCAGCTGGGTAGATGTGAGTGTCTCGCAGTTAGATGGACCAATGAGTGGCTTGCCAGGGAGTGACCAATGAGTGGATTGCAGTTAGGTGGACAGCAGTTGGGGTCTACCAACCTATATGGGGTAGCGGAGTGACCTACAAGCAATAAGCAGTTGCATGAGTGGCTTGATAGAATTATGGGCCAATGATCTCTAGGATGTAGCTGGACCAACAGCAGGAGACCGAATCAATTATCACAGTTGTACCAAATTAAGTTTGAAATAAATTTTGTTGTGTCTTTTCTCTTACGAGGTAAGTTAGGACATCTAAGATAGCGACGCAGCCGTGCCGCTGTCCAGCGCCATCTGGCTGTGTCGGAATGTGGCGACGTGAAGGAACCAGCTAATCGAGGTGAAATTGGCGGAGTCAAGTGATCGGAGCTGCTTAGCACGGGGCCAACCAACGTGAAGGTGGTGAGGAGTTAGGGTCGCCCAATCATACATCTTAGAAGTCTAGAAAGTGGGACACACCAATAAATGATCAGTAGGCTTGGAGTGGACAAAAACTGGGCGGAGCCAAGCTAGCTAATTGGCATAATGGTGTAGAGCAACAAACAGTGGGCTTAGCAAGGACGAACAGAGCTGTATAGCCAGCTAATTATCATGAAGGGATGGAACCCATCAGCAATCACTTGGCTTAGCATGAACCAATCAGCATGAAGTGGGTGGAGCCAAGTCAGCTGATTAGCATGAAGGGGTGGAGCCAAGCTAGCCAATCATTAATCAGTAGGTTTGGAATAGGCCAATCAGCGTTAAGGGGCTGAGCCGAGCTAATCAATCATCGATCAGTAGGTTTGGAATAGGCCAGTCATCGTTAAGGGGCGAAGCCAAGCCAGCTGATTAGCATGAAGGGCCAGAGCAACGATGAACCAAGCCGTCAGCAACCGAGTCAATGAACCGTCAGCAATGAGTTGGCTTAGCATGGACCAATCAGCATGAAGTGGGTGGAGCCAAGTCAGGTGATTAGCATGAAGGGGTGGAGCCAAGCTAGTAAATCATTGATCAGTAGGTTTGGAATAGGCCAGTGATCGTTAAGGGGCGAAGCCATGTTAGCTGATTAGCATGAAGGGCCAGAGCAACGACCGAGCAACCACATGGTGCAAAACTGGATTTTGGCTTAGAAGTGGCTTTTGTTGGGCTGGAATGGGATTATAATTGGCTTCTGTTGGATTAGAAAAAGTCTTGATTGCCTGCCCCTATTCCCTACTGCCGATATGCCTCTTATGCTCTCTGTGCTTCTGTGCTATGCTCTCTGTTTCATTTATGTGCATGGTAAGTGCTATTTCTCTTCCCCACATGCTTTCTAGATTTATTGCATTGAATATCTACCATTTTGGACTGCTCAGCAGGGATTCCACACAGAACAAGTGCAGAAAGTTGGACTAGTTGGTGGGATAGCACAGTGCAATATTTGGGTTAGTTGGTGCGACAACAATCTGTTTAACTGTCTGATAAAGAAGTTGCCTTCCTGAAGAACTAATTATACACCTTGCTGTCTACTGAGGGTGATGTGTCGCTCCGCATGTGTTAAGTCTTGTGTGTCGTCACGTGTCGCCTGATACCGGCTTGTGCATTTATGGCTCCCTTTTTTTTCGCAGTACACTACAGTTGTGAGCAACGCTTGTGTTTTACCTTTTGTCCTCGTCTGTCACGTCCCTAAATATTGCAGCACGCCATTCCTCACAGGCCTGTTATTAATGTGGCCTTGAGATATCATGGACAGCAAAAACTCTAGCACTTAGGAGTGTAGAATAATACAATTGGCATTTTCACGACATGTTGAAGCATATCCTCATGGCCGCGCCGGTAGAACTGAGAAGGGGGTTCTCCAGGCGCGTGTCCATCCTCGTCGCCCACCGGCAGCCATCTCACTCCCCCCTCAGGCGATAAAGCAGATGATGCCCACGACTTCACTAGAGGAGGCCAGCGAGGGCGACTGTGGTTGACATGATTATCCCACGTACAGTCTATCAACTACGGAACTGGAATGCTTCGTGGGTTGGAGCGGTTGGAGAATGAAGAACGCGTTCGGGCGCCGTTGGATTTTGAGGACTGACAACAAAGACAGGATTACGATTACGTGCCACACAAGTGCCTTCCGCTCTGCAAGCAACGAAAGAAGATGCTCATCATAAAATCGGCCGGCACGGCGTCCTCTTGTGTTCCGTGTTTCAGTGATGTCAATCGGCAGAACAGTTTGTAGAAGTGTTCGCTGCTTTATTCATGCGTCGATGTGATTCAACGTGTGTTGTGCTGTTCCTGGACACGACTACTATCCCACGAACAGTCTATCAACTCCGGAACTGGAATGCTTCGTGAGTTGGAGCGGTTGGAGAGTGAAGAACACGCTCGGGCCGTGTCGGATTTCGAGGGCTGTGTTCGTTTTGCTTCAAGTTCGAACTTAGTTACAGTGCGTCAACAACACCGTGGACTTTGTATTCACAGTCCACCCATGTATCAGATCCTTGAATCAGTGCTCTGTATCAAATAAATATTTCTTTTAGCCAAAAGAAGCTTCAGTTATTTTGAATATCGGGTAACGGCGGTAGGCGTGAAATCCGGTAGAAGTCGATGGTAGCCAGAACCGGCCGAAAGCTCAGCCAAAGTTAAGACTCCTGATTGGCCGACTGGCATTGCATAATTTCTACAACGTTGCACTCTCATTGGTCGTGTGCCCAGTGTTGTGAGAATTATCTCAAACTATGGACTCTATGGGGAGCTGTTGGAGCCTGGCGCCGCCAGCAGCGCAGCGCAACGGGCAGCGTTCAAACTTGTTCGCTCAGTTGCTGGCAGGTCCCCCAAACTCACCTCGGAAAAGCGTGCAACGAAGAAGGCCGCCACTAGATACCCCACTGTTGCCGTTCCGGATCACTTCAGTGCGCTAAGTTTAGCGGCAAAATGTTTTTGTTGTTTCTGCGAATGAATCTAGTCTTTATATGTCCAAATAAAACGTGTATAACAACTTTCTCTGTCGTGTTTCACTTTTTGGTCCCGTTTTTAAACGTGTTGAGCGATCTGGAGGATCTAGTGCACGGCTGCGTGCATCACATAGCGTACCTGTCGTACCAGGCGCCGCAGGCGCTGCAGTCGTCCATTTCTCCTTCGGTGACTTGGCCTGGCTTGGATTGTGCTTCAACTGGATCTTTAGCGCGCTACAATCCACGCAAGCCAACGTCTGGTAACAATGGGGTATCTAAGGGCGGCCTCCGGCATTGCACGCATCGGGATAGGAACAAATACATGGAAAAATGGCGACCTTGGGGGACCTGGTTGCTGGAGCTGACGCTCGCTTGTGTAGCGTTTCGAAGTTTAGTAAGTTTATTTCTTGTCCAGCGTCGTGCGTATGTTTTCTTGCAATCTGTGGGTCAACTGGACAGTTCCGGCATCTTGTCCAATACGCAATGAGCGATATCGTTAAGCGTAACAACAAGCGCTGCTGTAGCGGGGAGGCAACGTCCCTTATTTGTTCTCTGTACTTCAGGTTTCAGGGGTGAGTTTGCTTTCTTTCTTGTCCTCTGCTTTCAGATTTGTGCCTGCTTGTGTTCACAATCGCATGCATGCGATAGAGCTCTGGAGCACAGCAGCTGAATATGGTTTTCTTTCTCTGCAGAATGATGTTGCGAATGAGTGACGAGCACAATGGAGATGTGGGACTGACCTAAATGTATTAACAAGATTGTCGTTTGGTTACGTTCGATGCTGTCTGTTCAGTGTACTGGCGACGAACAATATGGAGATATGGGACTGACGTATGTGTGTGTTCGTATTCAATCGTTTGGATACGTTCTTGGCTCGGGTACCTCTTGGATTTACGTCTTTATTATCTTTATAGGTGCTGGCAGAGTCATGGAATGAAGGTCACGATTACTACGCCTGGCCTGTAAGCCATTTGTTGGCACTTCAGCTGGGCTGGAGCTACGATCACATTTTAGGTAAACGAAAACAGTTACCTTTTCAGATCTGTCCCCTTGTGTTCTATGTACTCGCTGATCTGACGCTGTCTGCTCTCACTACTCTGTGCTGTTGTCACTAATCTGTGCTGACTGTGTTGCAGTGAAATATGGGTGCAGTGACCATTTTGCCACGGGCAGCATGTTTATGATAGCTGAATCTTTTAAAACAGTGCGTACGTTGAGAAGTTCTTTCGTTTGATATCTGGCTGTCAAAAGCCGCACACATTATGCTGGCGCGGGTACCTCATGGTTTCATGTATTTTATAGGTGCTTCCAGGCTCATGGAATGGAGGTGACGAATACAACGCCTGTCCTGTGGGTCATTTGTTGGCACTTCGGCTTAGCTGCAGCTACGATTCTATTTCAGGTAAACAAAAACTATTACCTTTTCTAATCTGACTGTGCTGTTATTCAATATCGCTGGTTTTCTAAGAGTTCGCTAATCTGATGCTCGTGTGAGTCTCTTGTAAATACTTTGTTGCCAAAGAGCTTCAGTTACAGTTGGATTGTCTGAACTGCGTCTGATTCATGTCATTGATGCCATGTAAGTGCAGCCTGTCAGAATGATTATTTTTCAGATTCAGTCACACAATTTCATTTTTAACGTGTGCACATTGTGATTTGCCGAGTAGGATGTGTCACTTCACGGTCCCTTTAGTAACCTCATCTTTCGTCTTCGAATTGTCAGTCGGGAATCAAATGGGTTCTCCACGAGCAGCTATGATCCGACATGTATGGATACGGAAATACTTGACACTTGCATAGTGCCTGAATAAAAAATATGCATAAATTGCAGTTCTGCAGTAAACAAGCTGTATGCAACATTTTTACATACAGGCATTTATAGTGATATCACACATTGTCTTTTCTATTTTCAGTGTACCTCGGAAACGTTCCTTCCTGCTACCCACAGCCGTCTACCACCCCACACGTGTGTAAAGTACTGGTTGCATTTGGAGCACTCAAGCACGGACCCAGAGACAGAGGCAATCCTTGCAGCTACCAGTGATATAAGTGCTGCGATTTGTGTACATGCACATTACTATCTGCTTTGGAAGAGTACCAAGATTTGCTGGTATGTGACTGTGCAATAAGGGGAAGTGCTCACAATGTCTGCTGACTTGTCGACATGTTTGGAAGTCGGTGTTTGCCCGGTTTGTTCATAGAAATAAATCTTGTACCAACATCCATGTTGCCTTTGTAAGACATACTGTGCATGAACCACATATAAGTGCATGTGCATGTCAGTGACATATACCTGGACGAACCAATACATGGGCCACTAGTGCCAAAATTTAGGTATAAAATATGTAAAATTTTAGATGTCATGGCTAATACATGTCTATATGACGGCTCAGTGGATAGATAAGTACCGTCCCATTTTAGACATTTGGTCTAAAATGGTCTAAATCGATCCAACAATTATCCGGCTATTAGCTGTATTTTAGCGTAACGTTAGCTGGACTAGGGGACGGATACGAAGCAATAGAGCTACTTTGTTAGACGTCTAATAGACATTCCCAAAGTCTACATTTAGACATCTTTTAGACGTATACTAGCGCAAACGCGTTGCATGGGACCACAAATCAAAACAGGGAATTGAGGGAAAGCATTTCCTCCATGTGTACTTAAACTGTCCTAAATTGGCCCCTGAGGATGGGCGAGGGACAGCCTCGGGGATGTCATCTCATATGCCAAAGTGGCAGTATTATGACACTTTGAGGATCAGATTATGACATCCTAGGGATGCCATACCTGTCCCCATCTGACAACCGTAGGATAGCCCTGGGATGACAGTGTGTTCTTGGGGAAGTTCGTTCCGGGATTCGCTGCTATAACCGCTCCTCTCAACAGGCTACTCACCAAGGGAACCGCCTTCGCTTGGAACGAAAGCTGCGACAACGCCTTTAGTGAGCTCAAGCGCCTCCTGACCTCGCTTCCTGTGTTGGCGTATCCAGACTTCACTCTACCCTTTATCCTGGACACCGACGCCAGTGACGCCGGCATCGGTGCAGTTCTTGCTCAAGCTCAGGATGTTGTTGAGAGAGTGATCTCATACGGCAGCCGAGCGTTCACAAAAGCAGAACCCAAGTACAGCGTGACTAGAAAGGAAATGCTTGCTCTCGTTCATTTTACACGGTACTTCCGCCACTACCTTCTCGGCCACGAATTCATTTGTAGAACTGAACATATAGTGCCCTCCAGTGGCTTCGCAGCTTCAACGAATCGGAAGGCCAGTTAGCCCGGTGGATAGAATCGTTGGAGGAGTTCGACTTCAAGGTCGTCCACCGTCCGGGCAGGCACCACTCGAACGCTGATGCGTTGTCGAGGTATCCAACATGGGTCAAATGCAACGCATCCACAGTCAATCACACAACTTTGGCCCACGAGCTCACCCACGAACAACTTCGCGCGGAGCAGCGCAGCGATCCCGTGCTTGGAAATCTGTTCTCACGAAATTGCCACGACACCCCCACTTGAACCACCAGTACACTCTCTGCTTGGACACCGAAGGAACCTGCTCCTCAAACATGGTTGCCTCGCTTGGCGGTGGAGCCCAAAGGCCAGTTCCAGTATTGCCCGCTTCAATGGTCGCTGACGCACTGCGTAAGGCTCACGACGCCCCCGACGGCGTGCATTTTGGCGTTAGGAAAACGTTGGAGAGGGCCCGCCAGATGTGGTTCTGGGTCGGCATAAAACGTGATATACAACGATGGTGCTCCAATTGCATCCTGTGCGCTGCAAGGAGAGGACCTCCATCGACACCCCGAGCTCCTCTTGTCATCGAATCGGCCACAAAGCCGTTTGAGGGACTCGCTGTCGATATCGTCGGCCCTCTCCCAGAGACTTCGCTAGGATGCAAATATATACTCGTCGTGAGCGATTACTTTACACGGTGGCCCGAAGCATTTCCGCTACGTACGAAGGAAGCCCGTGAAGTGGCGGACTGTCTAATCACAAATGTGTTCAGTCGGTATGGTTTACCGTCCGCCCTACATTCCGATCAAGGGCGGTCATTCAAGACACCGCACCGCGCTAGCCAACGACGAGCGGGCGAAGCAAACCCAGAAATCCTACTACGACCGCCGTGTTTCGGAGTACCTATACGACGTCGGTGACCTGGTCCTACTTCACTCGCCGGCTGTTAAGTGGGGTACGTGCCGTAAATTCCACCTGCCGTGGCAGGGACCGTACAAGATCATCGAGAAGCTACCCAATGCAGTGTTCCGTGTCCAAGACGTGCGAAACAAGTGGAAGAGGATCGTTGTCCATCACAACCGCTTAAAGCCGTTAAACACCGGCCGCAGGTGGGAGGGACACAGCGCGAACCACGGACATCACAGCGACTACAGCACACCACCTTCCGCGTCGGACGACACGTACGAACACGTCATAAGTTTACCCGCGCACTTGGAGACAGAGGACGACAGTGTCACCCGCGGAAGCTCGTCCCCTGAACGTAGCTCGTCCCCCGAACGTAGCGTCCAAGTAGCGGACGGACTAGGTCACTCTGTGCAGCCTTTGGAGGGCGTTGATGTTTCGCCTACTACGACGTCTGGAGAGGATGGGAAATGCACTAGCCCCGGTGAAACTGCTAGTAGTGATTCCCCGGGTGGTGACGTCGATGACTCCCCGTCCAACACAACAAGTTCAACTGATGACTCTCCAACTAACACACCCTCCAGCGTCTCGTCACCCCTTCGCCTCCATCTTCTCCGGATGTACCTTGACGCTATAACCTCCGGCCCCGATCGTTGCTTCGCAAACCTGCGCGTTACCTGGATGATTTTTGTGAAAGAACTATTCCTTTTGTCAAAAGGGGGTATAGTGTAGCAGACGACGAAGAGACCGTTAGGGCACATCTCGTGACGTAGAGCACGAGCACGGGAGTTCGAGATTGAAGACGGACTTGGTCGGTTGGTTGATTAAAAGACTCCTACTGATACCAATTACAATATGATATCACTGGATTAGCTATGATATGATATCAGTGATTATCTATGATATCGTATCGCAGATTAAGTTTCTTATCCAGTGACCTCATGGTGACCTCACTGACATGAGGGCGGAGCGGCTACGACCTTGAGTGACGTCACACGACCTTGATGACGTCATTCAAGTAATTGTTTTGCCCTTACCCGCCGTATTGCTGCCCGTGTCCATGTTAGGCAGAATGTATGCATACGACGGCTTCCTGTGGCTCATGAACCTCAACACAGTACGGACACAGCTACCTTGTCTTCGCATGCACTTTGGTAAACGAACTAATGTGAAAGGTAAGATGGGCTCATCTTAATGCTCTCACTCATCAAAATAATGACACTCTAAAAAGATGGAGGCAGAACAGTAATGTACTAGGCCATTGTATTTCATTTAGGGGTCATGAAGGGGTGGCTGCTTCTGCACTTTACTGCGGTCGCTTGTTGCAGTGTACTAGAAAAATATATTTTGCTAGAGTACTTAACTGTTGAAGCAAGCATTAAACAGATTGCTAACAACTTCTACCTCATTAAAATACTTATAACATTCTTCCTGATAGGGTGTCACATATATGTTCACGTTTGTAGAATTGTGTTTCCCCTGTGCAATGCTTTTAGACCTTTAATAGTAGAACAAATTCTCTGAAATGGAACACCAACATGTCATGTCCAACTATCCCACATATTTTTTTCTAGTCGAACAACGCTTGCCAATCATGTCTGACATGAGATTGTCGGTGCAAAATATGTGATGATATGCATGGATGGACGATATGGAGGATGGACACGCGCCTGAAGCACACGCTCCTCAGTTGCAACGGCGCGACCATGGGGATAGGCCGCCGACATCGCCTGAACGTGGCATCCCATCATCGCCGGTAGGGACTCATCTAGAAGGACACAATCTCCTCTACATTCGGTGACCCGAACAGAGAACATCATGTTCGGCGTAATGGGGGGTTCCCGAAATCCACCACTAAGAATAAACCGCTTAAGAATAAAAAATTCAAGAATAAACCGCTTAAAAAATACAGGATTAAAAATATATCTCTTAAAATTAACCGCTTACTATCCCCGCTTAGAGATTATCGTTTAATAATCCACCATTAAATATAAACTATTTCAAAATCCCCTCACCATCTAGCACGGAAACGGATTGATTGAAATTTGCGGCGGGTTAGATCAGGTTATGTTAGGTTAGTTTAGTTTGGTTTCGGTTAGTTTGGGATAGTTTAGGCTAGTTTGGTACTGTGAGGTTAGTTTAAGCCCCTTGCTTGCAGTTCGCCTTGATTGGGGCCATACCACATGAATCTAGCAACTGTAGGGTGGATTTGGGGGATTCTGAAACGATTTATTTTTAACGATATATTCTTAACCGTGGATTCCTTAGCGTTTTTACTTAAACGGCAATATTTCGGCGATTATTTTTGTGCGTTGATTTTTTAGCGTATATTCTGGGAGATATATTTTAACAGTGGATACTTACGCGTTTATTTTTGAAAGATTATTTTTAATGGTTTCAAACGGGATACACCCCTCCTTCACCGCTGTCCGCGACACTCAAGCTTCGCGCCGGGGGTACCCGAAATCCCCCATTAAGAATAAACCGCTTAAGAATAAAACATTCAAGAATAAACCACTTAAAAAATACATGGTCGAAAATAAATCTCCTAAAATAAACAGAATATCTCCGTTTAGGGATCACCGCTTAAGAATCCACCGTTAAAAATAAACTGTTTCAAAATCCCCTAATCATCCAGCACTGAGGCGGATTGATTGCATTCTGCTTCGGGTTAGATCAGGTTATGTTAGGTAAGTTTTTAAGTTGGGGTTAGTTTGGGACAGCTTAGGCTAGCTTGGCCGTGTGAGGTTAGTTAAGTTCATTTGTTGCAGTTCACCTTGCTTTGGGCAGGGCAGGCATAAAGGGGGTTACGCTAATAAATCTTTAAGACTAAATACTAAGCGGGACTATTTCTCTAGGCGGGTTGTCCATTTCACACGCCTCTATATCACGTGATTGTAGTAACCGTAGGGCAGACGTGAGGGGGGGGGGGGTCCCCGAAATCCACCATTAAGAATAAACGTTTAAGAATAAAACATTCAAGAATAATAAGCTAAAAAAATACACGGTTAAAAATATATCTCCGAAAATACACCGCTTACTATCCCAGTTTAGAGATCACCGTTTAATAATCCACATTTAAAAATGAACTGTTTCAAAATTCCCCCACGACCTAGCACGGAGGCGGACTGATTGCAATTTACGCCGGGTTTTATCATGTTATGTTAGGTTAGGTTAGTTTGGTTTCGGTTAGTTTGGGATAGTTTAGGCTAGTTTGGTCCTGTGAGGTTAGGTTAACCCCTTTGCTTGCAGTTCACCTTGATTCGGGCCATACCATATGACTCTAGCAACTGTTGGGTGGATTTGGGGGGATTCTGAAACGACTTATTTTTAACGATATATTCTTAACGGATTCCTTAGCGTTTATATTTAAACAGGGATATTTCGGCGATTATTTTTCTGGGTTTATTTTTCAGCGTATATTCTGGGAGATATATTTTTAACAGTGGGTACTTACGCGTTTATTTTTGAAAGATTATTGTTAATGGTTTCAAACGGGATGCACCCCGTGGGTGGATTCTGAAACGATTTATTTGTAACGATATATTCTTAACCTTAGCATTTTTATTTACACTGGGATATTTCAGCGATTATTTTTGTGGGTTGATTTTTAAGCGTATATTGTGCGAGATTTATTTCTAACAGTGGGGCTGCTTACGCGTTTATTTGTGAAAGGTTATTTTTAATGGCAGCGCCTCTCTCTTCCCTACTCTTCTTGGCAGTGATTTATCCAGGCCCCCCTACACCCCCTAACACCCCCAAACGTTCAGTGGCACCCCCTAACTTTTTCGCCTGTGTACCCCCAACAGGGGGTGCCCTTGCGATTTCAGTCTTAGACACATGTCGGTAAGGACATGGTAAGCTATAATGATGTAACCATAATTATGACCCCACAATTTTTTCCTACGGCCATGCTTGGGATTCTGGATAAACCACTGCTTCTCGGACTACCGGGTCATGATGACTCATCAGCTGTGATGCTTCGCCTACGTGTGCCGTGCCGTCAACCTGTTCAACCGCTCATGTCAACCACAGTCGCCCTCGACGCCCGCCTCTAGTGAAGTCGTGGGCATCATCTGCTTTATCGCCTGAGGGGGGAGTGATATTGCGGCCTGTGGACAACGACGAGGATGAACACGCGCCTGAAGCACCCCCTTCTCAGTTCTACCGGCGTGGCCATGAGGATAGGCTTGAACATGTCGTGAAAGTGCCAATTGTATTATTCTACACTCTTAAGTGCTAGAGTTTTTGCTGTCCATGATATTTCGAGGCCACATGAATAACAGCCCTGTGAGGAATAGCGTGCTGCAATATTTAGGAACGTGCCAGGCGAGGACAAAAAGTAAAACACAAGCGTCACTTACAACTGTAGTGTATTGCGGGAAAAAAAGGGAGGCATAAATACACAAACCGTTATCAGGCGACACATGACGACATACAAGAGTTCACACATGCGGAGCGACACATCACCCTCAGTAGACAGCAAGGTGTGTAATTAGGGACGTGATATTTAGGGACGTGACAGAGGAGGACAAAAGGTAAAACACAAGCGTCGCTCCAACTGTAGTGTATTGCGAAAAAAAAGGGAGACATAAATGCACAAGCCGGTATAAGGAGACACGTGACGACACACAAGACTTCACACATGCGGAGCGACACATCACCCTCAGTAGACAGCAAGGTGTGTAATTAGGGACGTGATATTTAGGGACGTGACAGAGGAGGACAAAAGGTAAAACACAAGCGTCGCTCCAACTGTAGTGTATTGCGAAAAAAAAGGGAGACATAAATGCACAAGCCGGTATAAGGAGACACGTGACGACACACAAGACTTCACACATGCGGAGCGACACATCACCCTCAGTAGACAGCAAGGTGTGTAATTAGGGACGTGATATTTAGGGACGGGACAGACGAGGACAAAAGGTAAAACACAAGCGTCGCTCCAACTGTAGTGTATTGCGAAAAAAAAGGGAGACATAAATGCACAAGCCGGTATAAGGAGACACGTGACGACACACAAGACTTCACACATGCGGAGCGACACATCACCCTCAGTAGACAGCAAGGTGTGTAATTAGGGACGTGATATTTAGGGACGTGACAGAGGAGGACAAAAGGTAAAACACAAGCGTCGCTCCAACTGTAGTGTATTGCGAAAAAAAAGGGAGACATAAATGCACAAGCCGGTATAAGGAGACACGTGACGACACACAAGACTTCACACATGCGGAGCGACACATCACCCTCAGTAGACAGCAAGGTGTGTAATTAGGGACGTGATATTTAGGGACGTGACAGAGGAGGACAAAAGGTAAAACACAAGCGTCGCTCCAACTGTAGTGTATTGCGAAAAAAAAGGGAGACATAAATGCACAAGCCGGTATAAGGAGACACGTGACGACACACAAGACTTCACACATGCGGAGCGACAC
Source organism: Ornithodoros turicata (assembly GCF_037126465.1). Lineage (NCBI taxonomy): Eukaryota > Metazoa > Arthropoda > Arachnida > Ixodida > Argasidae > Ornithodoros > Ornithodoros turicata. Next base: position 5,260,142 of record NC_088209.1, on the reverse strand, counting down.
ATCACCCTCAGTAGACAGCAAGGTGTGTAATTAGGGACGTGATATTTAGGGACGTGACAGAGGAGGACAAAAGGTAAAACACAAGCGTCGCTCCAACTGTAGTGTATTGCGAAAAAAAAGGGAGACATAAATGCACAAGCTGGTATAAGGAGACACGTGACGACACACAAGACTTCACACATGCGGAGCGACACATCACCCTCAGTAGACAGCAAGGTGTGTAATTAGGGACGTGATATTTAGGGACGTGACAGAGGAGGACAAAAGGTAAAACACAAGCGTCGCTCCAACTGTAGTGTATTGCGAAAAAAAAGGGAGACATAAATGCACAAGCCGGTATAAGGAGACACGTGACGACACACAAGACTTCACACATGCGGAGCGACACATCACCCTCAGTAGACAGCAAGGTGTGTAATTAGGGACGTGATATTTAGGGACGTGACAGAGGAGGACAAAAGGTAAAACACAAGCGTCGCTCCAACTGTAGTGTATTGCGAAAAAAAAGGGAGACATAAATGCACAAGCCGGTATAAGGAGACACGTGACGACACACAAGACTTCACACATGCGGAGCGACACATCACCCTCAGTAGACAGCAAGGTGTGTAATTAGGGACATGATATTTAGGGACGTGACAGACGAGGACAAAAGGTAAAACACAAGCGTCGCTCACAACTGTAGTGTATTGCGAAAAAAAAAGGGAGACATAAATGCACAAGCCGGTATCAGGAGACACGTGACGACACACAAGACTTCACACATGCGGAGCGACACATCACCTTCAGTAGACAGCAAGGTGTGTAATTAGGGACGTGATATTTAGGGACGTGACAGACGAGGACAAAAGGTAAAACACAAGCGTCGCTCACAACTGTAGTGTATTGCGAAAAAAAAGGGAGACATAAATGCACAAGCCGGTACCAGGAGATACGTGACGACACACAAGACTTCACACATGCGGAGCGACACATCGCCCTCAGTAGACAGCAAGGTGTGTAATTAGGGACGTGATATTCAGGGACCTGACAGACGAGGACAAAAGGTAAAACACAAGCGTCGCTCACAACTGTAGTGTATTGCGAAAAAAAAGGGAGACATAAATGCACAAGCCGGTATAAGGAGACACGTGACGACACACAAGACTTCACACATGCGGAGCGACACATCACCCTCAGTAGACAGCAAGGTGTGTAATTAGGGACGTGATATTTAGGGACGTGACAGACGAGGACAAAAGGTAAAACACAAGCGTCGCTCACAACTGTAGTGTATTGCGAAAAAAAAGGGAGACATAAATGCACAAGCCGGTATAAGGAGACACGTGACGACACACAAGACTTCACACATGCGGAGCGACACATCACCCTCAGTAGACAGCAAGGTGTGTAATTAGGGACGTGATATTTAGGGACGGGACAGACGAGAACAAAAGGTAAAACACAAGCGTCGCTCACAACTGTAGTGTATTGCAAAAAAAAAGGAGACATAAATGCACAAGCCGGTATCAGGAGACACGTGACGACACACAAGACTTCACACATGCGGAGCGACACATCACCCTCAGTAGACAGCAAGGTGTGTAATTAGGGACGTGATATTTAGGGACGTGACAGACGAGGACAAAAGGTAAAACACAAGCGTCGCTCACAACTGTAGTGTATTGCGAGAAAAAAAAGGGAAACACAAATGCACAAGCCGGTATAAGGAGACACGTGACGACACACAAGACTTCACACATGCGGAGCGACACATCACCCTCAGTAGACAGCAAGGTGTGTAATTAGGGACGTGATATTTAGGGACGTGACAGACGAGGACAAAAGGTAAAACACAAGCGTCGCTCACAACTGTAGTGTATTGCGAAAAAAAAGGGAGACATAAATGCACAAGCCGGTATCAGGAGATACGTGACGACACACAAGACTTCACACATGCGGAGCGACACATCACCCTCAGTAGACAGCAAGGTGTGTAATTAGGGACGTGATATTTAGGGACGTGACAGTCGAGGACAAAAGGTAAAACACAAGCGTCGCTCACAACTGTAGTGTATTGCGAAAAAAAAGGGAGACATAAATGCACAAGCCGGTATCAGGAGATACGTGACGACACACAAGACTTCACACATGCGGAGCGACACATCACCCTCAGTAGACAGCAAGGTGTGTAATTAGGGACGTGATATTTAGGGACCTGACAGACGAGGACAAAAGGTAAAACACAAGCGTCGCTCACAACTGTAGTGTATTGCGAAAAAAAAGGGAGACATAAATGCACAAGCCGGAATAAGGAGACACGTGACGACACACAAGACTTCACACATGCGGAGCGACACATCACCCTCAGTAGACAGCAAGGTGTGTAATTAGGGACGTGATATTTAGGGACGTGACAGATGAGGACAAAAGGTAAAACACAAGCGTCGCTCACAACTGTAGTGTATTGCGAAAAAAAAGGGAGACATAAATGCACAAGCCGGTATAAGGAGACACGTGACGACACACAAGACTTCACACATGCGGAGCGACACATCACCCTCAGTAGACAGCAAGGTGTGTAATTAGGGACGTGATATTTAGGGACGTGACAGACGAGGACAAAAGGTAAAACACAAGCGTCGCTCACAACTGTAGTGTATTGCGAGAAAAAAAAGGGAAACACAAATGCACAAGCCGGTATAAGGAGACACGTGACGACACACAAGACTTCACACATGCGGAGCGACACATCACCCTCAGTAGACAGCAAGGTGTGTAATTAGGGACGTGATATTTAGGGACGTGACAGACGAGGACAAAAGGTAAAACACAAGCGTCGCTCACAACTGTAGTGTATTGCGAGAAAAAAAGGGAAACACAAATGCACAAGCCGGTATAAGGAGACACGTGACGACACACAAGACTTCACACATGCGGAGCGACACATCACCCTCAGTAGACAGCAAGGTGTGTAATTAGGGACGTGACAGACGAGGACAAAAGGTAAAACACAAGCGTCGCTCACAACTGTAGTGTATTGCGAAAAAAAAAGGGAGACATAAATGCACAAGCCGGTATAAGGAGACACGTGACGACACACAAGACTTCACACATGCGGAGCGACACATCACCCTCAGTAGACAGCAAGGTGTGTAATTAGGGACGTGATATTTAGGGACGTGACAGACGAGGACAAAAGCTAAAACACAAGCGTCGCTCACAACTGTAGTGTGTTGCGAGAAAAAAGGGAGACATAAATGCACAAGCCGGTATCAGGAGATACGTGACGACACACAAGACTTCACACATGCGGAGCGACACATCACCCTCAGTAGACAGCAAGGTGTGTAATTAGGGACGTGATATTTAGGGACGGGACAGACGAGGACAATAGGTAAAACGCAAGCGTCGCTCACAACTGTAGTGTATTGCGAAAAAAAAAGGGAAACATAAATGCACAAGCCGGTATCAGGAGACACGTGACGACACACAAGACTTCACACATGCGGAGCGACACATCACCCTCAGTAGACAGCAAGGTGTGTAATTAGGGACGTGATATTTAGGGACGTGACAGACGAGGACAAAAGGTAAAACACAAGCGTCGCTCACAACTGTAGTGTATTGCGAAAAAAAAGGGAGACATAAATGCACAAGCCGGTATCAGGAGATACGTGACGACACACAAGACTTCACACATGCGGAGCGACACATCACCCTCAGTAGACAGCAAGGTGTGCAATTAGGGACGTGATATTTAGGGACGTGACAGACGAGGACAAAAGGTAAAACACAAGCGTCGCTCACAACTGTAGTGTATTGCGAAAAAAAAGGGAGACATAAATGCACAAGCCGGTATCAGGAGACACGTGACGACACACAAGACTTCACACATGCGGAGCGACACATCACCCTCAGTAGACAGCAAGGTGTGTAATTAGGGACGTGATATTTAGGGACGTGACAGACGAGGACAAAAGGTAAAACACAAGCGTCGCTCACAACTGTAGTGTATTGCGAAAAAAAGGGAGACATAAATGCACAAGCCGGTATCAGGAGATACGTGACGACACACAAGACTTCACACATGCGGAGCGACACATCACCCTCAGTAGACAGCAAGGTGTGTAATTAGGGACGTGATATTTAGGGACGTGACAGACGAGGACAAAAGGTAAAACACAAGCGTCGCTCACAACTGTAGTGTATTGCGAAAAAAAAGGGAGACATAAATGCACAAGCCGGTATCAGGAGACACGTGACGACACACAAGACTTCACACATGCGGAGCGACACATCACCCTCAGTAGACAGCAAGGTGTGTAATTAGGGACGTGATATTTAGGGACGTGACAGACGAGGACAAAAGGTAAAACACAAGCGTCGCTCACAACTGTAGTGTATTGCGAAAAAAAAGGGAGACATAAATGCACAAGCCGGTATCAGGAGACACGTGACGACACACAAGACTTCACACATGCGGAGCGACACATCACCCTCAGTAGACAGCAAGGTGTGTAATTAGGGACGTGATATTTAGGGACGTGACAGACGAGGACAAAAGGTAAAACACAAGCGTCGCTCACAACTGTAGTGTATTGCGAAAAAAAAGGGAGACATAAATGCACAAGCCGGTATAAGGAGACACGTGACGACACACAAGACTTCACACATGCGGAGCGACACATCACCCTCAGTAGACAGCAAGGTGTGTAATTAGGGACGTGATATTTAGGGACGTGACAGACGAGGACAAAAGCTAAAACACAAGCATCGCTCACAACTGTAGTGTATTGCGAGAAAAAAGGGAGACATAAATGCACAAGCCGGTATCAGGAGATACGTGACGACACACAAGACTTCACACATGCGGAGCGACACATCACCCTCAGTAGACAGCAAGGTGTGTAATTAGGGACGTGATATTTAGGGACGGGACAGACGAGGACAAAAGGTAAAACGCAAGCGTCGCTCACAACTGTAGTGTATTGCGAAAAAAAAAGGGAAACATAAATGCACAAGCCGGTATAAGGAGACACGTGACGACACACAAGACTTCACACATGCGGAGCGACACATCACCCTCAGTAGACAGCAAGGTGTGTAATTAGGGACGTGATATTTAGGGACGTGACAGACGAGGACAAAAGGTAAAACACAAGCGTCGCTCACAACTGTAGTGTATTGCGAAAAAAAAGGGAGACATAAATGCACAAGCCGGTATCAGGAGACACGTGACGACACACAAGACTTCACACATGCGGAGCGACACATCACCCTCAGTAGACAGCAAGGTGTGTAATTAGGGACGTGATATTTAGGGACGGGACAGACGAGGACAAAAGGTAAAACACAAGCGTCGCTCACAACTGTAGTGTATTGCGAAAAAAAGGGAGACATAAATGCACAAGCCGGTATCAGGAGACACGTGACGACACACAAGACTTCACACATGCGGAGCGACACATCACCCTCAGTAGACAGCAAGGTGTGTAATTAGGGACGTGATATTTAGGGACGTGACAGACGAGGACAAAAGGTAAAACACAAGCGTCGCTCACAACTGTAGTGTATTGCGAAAAAAATTGGAGACATAAATGCACAAGCCGGTATCAGGAGATACGTGACGACACACAAGACTTCACACATGCGGAGCGACACATCACCCTCAGTAGACAGCAAGGTGTGCAATTAGGGACGTGATATTTAGGGACGTGACAGACGAGGACAAAAGGTAAAACACAAGCGTCGCTCACAACTGTAGTGTATTGCGAAAAAAAAGGGAGACATAAATGCACAAGCCGGTATCAGGAGACACGTGACGACACACAAGACTTCACACATGCGGAGCGACACATCACCCTCAGTAGACAGCAAGGTGTGTAATTAGGGACGTGATATTTAGGGACGTGACAGACGAGGACAAAAGGTAAAACACAAGCGTCGCTCACAACTGTAGTGTATTGCGAAAAAAAAGGGAGACATAAATGCACAAGCCGGTATCAGGAGATACGTGACGACACACAAGACTTCACACATGCGGAGCGACACATCACCCTCAGTAGACAGCAAGGTGTGCAATTAGGGACGTGATATTTAGGGACGTGACAGACGAGGACAAAAGGTAAAACACAAGCGTCGCTCACAACTGTAGTGTATTGCGAAAAAAAAGGGAGACATAAATGCACAAGCCGGTATCAGGAGACACGTGACCACACACAAGACTTCACACATGCGGAGCGACACATCACCCTCAGTAGACAGCAAGGTGTGTAATTAGGGACGTGATATTTAGGGACGTGACAGTCGAGGACAAAAGGTAAAACACAAGCGTCGCTCACAACTGTAGTGTATTGCGAAAAAAAAGGGAGACATAAATGCACAAGCCGGTATCAGGAGATACGTGACGACACACAAGACTTCACACATGCGGAGCGACACATCACCCTCAGTAGACAGCAAGGTGTGTAATTAGGGACGTGATATTTAGGGACGTGACAGACGAGGACAAAAGGTAAAACACAAGCGTCGCTCACAACTGTAGTCTATTGCGAAAAAAAAGGGAGACATAAATGCACAAGCCGGTATCAGGAGACACGTGACGACACACAAGACTTCACACATGCGGAGCGACACATCACCCTCAGTAGACAGCAAGGTGTGTAATTAGGGACGTGATATTTAGGGACGTGACAGACGAGGACAAAAGGTAAAACACAAGCGTCGCTCACAACTGTAGTGTATTGCGAAAAAAAAGGGAGACATAAATGCACAAGCCGGTATCAGGAGACACGTGACGACACACAAGACTTCACACATGCGGAGCGACACATCACCCTCAGTAGACAGCAAGGTGTGTAATTAGGGACGTGATATTTAGGGACGTGACAGACGAGGACAAAAGGTAAAACACAAGCGTCGCTCACAACTGTAGTGTATTGCGAAAAAAAAGGGAGACATAAATGCACAAGCCGGTATAAGGAGACACGTGACGACACACAAGACTTCACACATGCGGAGCGACACATCACCCTCAGTAGACAGCAAGGTGTGTAATTAGGGACGTGATATTTAGGGACCTGACAGACGAGGACAAAAGCTAAAACACAAGCATCGCTCACAACTGTAGTGTATTGCGAGAAAAAAGGGAGACATAAATGCACAAGCCGGTATCAGGAGATACGTGACGACACACAAGACTTCACACATGCGGAGCGACACATCACCCTCAGTAGACAGCAAGGTGTGTAATTAGGGACGTGATATTTAGGGACGGGACAGACGAGGACAAAAGGTAAAACGCAAGCGTCGCTCACAACTGTAGTGTATTGCGAAAAAAAAAGGGAAACATAAATGCACAAGCCGGTATAAGGAGACACGTGACGACACACAAGACTTCACACATGCGGAGCGACACATCACCCTCAGTAGACAGCAAGGTGTGTAATTAGGGACGTGATATTTAGGGACGTGACAGACGAGGACAAAAGGTAAAACACAAGCGTCGCTCACAACTGTAGTGTATTGCGAAAAAAAAGGGAGACATAAATGCACAAGCCGGAATCAGGAGACACGTGACGACACACAAGACTTCACACATGCGGAGCGACACATCACCCTCAGTAGACAGCAAGGTGTGTAATTAGGGACGTGATATTTAGGGACGGGACAGACGAGGACAAAAGGTAAAACACAAGCGTCGCTCACAACTGTAGTGTATTGCGAAAAAAAAGGGAGACATAAATGCACAAGCCGGTATCAGGAGACACGTGACGACACACAAGACTTCACACATGCGGAGCGACACATCACCCTCAGTAGACAGCAAGGTGTGTAATTAGGGACGTGATATTTAGGGACGTGACAGACGAGGACAAAAGGTAAAACACAAGCGTCGCTCACAACTGTAGTGTATTGCGAAAAAAAAGGGAGACATAAATGCACAAGCCGGTATCAGGAGATACGTGACGACACACAAGACTTCACACATGCGGAGCGACACATCACCCTCAGTAGACAGCAAGGTGTGCAATTAGGGACGTGATATTTAGGGACGTGACAGACGAGGACAAAAGGTAAAACACAAGCGTCGCTCACAACTGTAGTGTATTGCGAAAAAAAAGGGAGACATAAATGCACAAGCCGGTATCAGGAGACACGTGACGACACACAAGACTTCACACATGCGGAGCGACACATCACCCTCAGTAGACAGCAAGGTGTGTAATTAGGGACGTGATATTTAGGGACGTGACAGACGAGGACAAAAGGTAAAACACAAGCGTCGCTCACAACTGTAGTGTATTGCGAAAAAAAAGGGAGACATAAATGCACAAGCCGGTATCAGGAGATACGTGACGACACACAAGACTTCACACATGCGGAGCGACACATCACCCTCAGTAGACAGCAAGGTGTGTAATTAGGGACGTGATATTTAGGGACGTGACAGACGAGGACAAAAGGTAAAACACAAGCGTCGCTCACAACTGTAGTGTATTGCGAAAAAAAAGGGAGACATAAATGCACAAGCCGGTATCAGGAGACACGTGACGACACACAAGACTTCACACATGCGGAGCGACACATCACCCTCAGTAGACAGCAAGGTGTGTAATTAGGGACGTGATATTTAGGGACGTGACAGACGAGGACAAAAGGTAAAACACAAGCGTCGCTCACAACTGTAGTGTATTGCGAAAAAAAAGGGAGACATAAATGCACAAGCCGGTATCAGGAGACACGTGACGACACACAAGACTTCACACATGCGGAGCGACACATCACCCTCAGTAGACAGCAAGCTGTGTAATTAGGGACGTGATATTTAGGGACGTGACAGACGAGGACAAAAGGTAAAACACAAGCGTCGCTCACAACTGTAGTGTATTGCGAAAAAAAAGGGAGACATAAATGCACAAGCCGGTATCAGGAGACACGTGACGACACACAAGACTTCACACATGCGGAGCGACACATCACCCTCAGTAGACAGCAAGGTGTATAATTAGGGACGTGATATTTAGGGACGTGACAGACGAGGACAAAAGGTAAAACACAAGCGTCGCTCACAACTGTAGTGTATTGCGAAAAAAAAGGAGACATAAATGCACAAGCCGGTATCAGGAGACACGTGACGACACACAAGACTTCACACATGCGGAGCGACACATCACCCTCAGTTGACAGCAAGGTGTGTAATTAGGGACGTGATATTTAGGGACGTGACAGACGAGGACAAAAGGTAAAACACAAGCGTCGCTCACAACTGTAGTGTATTGCGAAAAAAAAAGGGAGACATAAATGCACAAGCCGGTATCAGGAGACACGTGACGACACACAAGACTTCACACATGCGGAGCGACACATCACCCTCAGTAGACAGCAAGGTGTGTAATTAGGGACGTGATATTTAGGGACGTGACAGACGAGGACAAAAGGTAAAACACAAGCGTCGCTCACAACTGTAGTGTATTGCGAAAAAAAAAGGGAGACATAAATGCACAAGCCGGTATCAGGAGACACGTGACGACACACAAGACTTCACACATGCGGAGCGACACATCACCCTCAGTAGACAGCAAGGTGTGTAATTAGGGACGTGATATTTAGGGACGTGACAGACGAGGACAAAAGGTAAAACACAAGCGTCGCTCACAACTGTAGTGTATTGCGAAAAAAAGGGAGACATAAATGCACAAGCCGGTATCAGGAGACACGTGACGACACAAGAGACTTCACACATGCGGAGCGACACATCACCCTCAGTAGACAGCAAGGTGTGTAATTAAGGACGTGATATTTAGGGACGTGACAGACGAGGACAAAAGGTAAAACACAAGCGTCGCTCACAACTGTAGTGTATTGCGAAAAAAAAGGGAAACATAAATGCACAAGCCGGTATAAGGAGACACGTGACGACACACAAGACTTCACACATGCGGAGCGACACATCACCCTCAGTAGACAGCAAGGTGTGTAATTAGGGACGTGATATTTAGGGACGTGACAGACGAGGACAAAAGGTAAAACACAAGCGTCGCTCACAACTGTAGTGTATTGCGAAAAAAAAGGGAGACATAAATGCACAAGCCGGTATCAGGAGACACGTGACGACACACAAGACTTCACACATGCGGAGCGACACATCACCCTCAGTAGACAGCAAGGTGTGTAATTAAGGACGTGATATTTAGGGACGTGACAGACGAGGACAAAAGGTAAAACACAAGCGTCGCTCACAACTGTAGTGTATTGCGAAAAAAAGGGAGACATAAATGCACAAGCCGGTATCAGGAGATACGTGACGACACACAAGACTTCACACATGCGGAGCGACACATCACCCTCAGTAGACAGCAAGGTGTGCAATTAGGGACGTGATATTTAGGGACGTGACAGACGAGGACAAAAGGTAAAACACAAGCGTCGCTCACAACTGTAGTGTATTGCGAAAAAAAAGGGAGACATAAATGCACAAGCCGGTATCAGGAGACACGTGACGACACACAAGACTTCACACATGCGGAGCGACACATCACCCTCAGTAGACAGCAAGGTGTGTAATTAGGGACGTGATATTTAGGGACGTGACAGACGAGGACAAAAGGTAAAACACAAGCGTCGCTCACAACTGTAGTGTATTGCGAAAAAAAAAGGGAAACATAAATGCACAAGCCGGTATAAGGAGACACGTGACGACACACAAGACTTCACACATGCGGAGCGACACATCACCCTCAGTAGACAGCAAGGTGTGTAATTAGGGACGTGATATTTAGGGACGTGACAGACGATGACAAAAGGTAAAACACAAGCGTCGCTCACAACTGTAGTGTATTGCGAAAAAAAAGGGAGACATAAATGCACAAGCCGGTATCAGGAGACACGTGACGACACACAAGACTTCACACATGCGGAGCGACACATCACCCTCAGTAGACAGCAAGGTGTGTAATTAGGGACGTGATATTTAGGGACGGGACAGACGAGGACAAAAGGTAAAACACAAGCGTCGCTCACAACTGTAGTGTATTGCGAAAAAAAAGGGAGACATAAATGCACAAGCCGGTATCAGGAGACACGTGACGACACACAAGACTTCACACATGCGGAGCGACACATCACCCTCAGTAGACAGCAAGGTGTGTAATTAGGGACGTGATATTTAGGGACGTGACAGACGAGGACAAAAGGTAAAACACAAGCGTCGCTCACAACTGTAGTGTATTGCGAAAAAAAAGGGAGACATAAATGCACAAGCCGGTATCAGGAGATACGTGACGACACACAAGACTTCACACATGCGGAGCGACACATCACCCTCAGTAGACAGCAAGGTGTGTAATTAGGGACGTGATATTTAGGGACGTGACAGACGAGGACAAAAGGTAAAACACAAGCGTCGCTCACAACTGTAGTGTATTGCGAAAAAAAAGGGAGACATAAATGCACAAGCCGGTATCAGGAGACACGTGACGACACACAAGACTTCACACATGCGGAGCGACACATCACCCTCAGTAGACAGCAAGGTGTGTAATTAGGGACGTGATATTTAGGGACGTGACAGACGAGGACAAAAGGTAAAACACAAGCGTCGCTCACAACTGTAGTGTATTGCGAAAAAAAAGGGAGACATAAATGCACAAGCCGGTATCAGGAGACACGTGACGACACACAAGACTTCACACATGCGGAGCGACACATCACCCTCAGTAGACAGCAAGGTGTGTAATTAGGGACGTGATATTTAGGGACGTGACAGACGAGGACAAAAGGTAAAACAGAAGCGTCGCTCACAACTGTAGTGTATTGCGAAAAAAAAGGGAGACATAAATGCACAAGCCGGTATCAGGAGACACGTGACGACACACAAGACTTCACACATGCGGAGCGACACATCACCCTCAGTTGACAGCAAGGTGTGTAATTAGGGACGTGATATTTAGGGACGTGACAGACGAGGACAAAAGGTAAAACACAAGCGTCGCTCACAACTGTAGTGTATTGCGAAAAAAAAAGGGAGACATAAATGCACAAGCCGGTATCAGGAGACACGTGACGACACACAAGACTTCACACATGCGGAGCGACACATCACCCTCAGTAGACAGCAAGGTGTGTAATTAGGGACGTGATATTTAGGGACGTGACAGACGAGGACAAAAGGTAAAACACAAGCGTCGCTCACAACTGTAGTGTATTGCGAAAAAAAAAAGGGAGACATAAATGCACAAGCCGGTATCAGGAGACACGTGACGACACACAAGACTTCACACATGCGGAGCGACACATCACCCTCAGTTGACAGCAAGGTGTGTAATTAGGGACGTGATATTTAGGGACGTGACAGACGAGGACAAAAGGTAAAACACAAGCGTCGCTCACAACTGTAGTGTATTGCGAAAAAAAAAGGGAGACATAAATGCACAAGCCGGTATCAGGAGACACGTGACGACACACAAGACTTCACACATGCGGAGCGACACATCACCCTCAGTAGACAGCAAGGTGTGTAATTAGGGACGTCATATTTAGGGACGTGACAGACGAGGACAAAAGGTAAAACACAAGCGTCGCTCACAACTGTAGTGTATTGCGAAAAAAAAAGGGAGACATAAATGCACAAGCCGGTATCAGGAGACACGTGACGACACACAAGACTTCACACATGCGGAGCGACACATCACCCTCAGTAGACAGCAAGGTGTGTAATTAGGGACGTGATATTTAGGGACGTGACAGACGAGGACAAAAGGTAAAACACAAGCGTCGCTCACAACTGTAGTGTATTGCGAAAAAAAAGGGAGACATAAATGCACAAGCCGGTATCAGGAGACACGTGACGACACACAAGACTTCACACATGCGGAGCGACACATCACCCTCAGTAGACAGCAAGGTGTGTAATTAGGGACGTGATATTTAGGGACGTGACAGACGAGGACAAAAGGTAAAACACAAGCGTCGCTCACAACTGTAGTGTATTGCGAAAAAAAAGGGAGACATAAATGCACAAGCCGGTATCAGGAGACACGTGACGGACACACAAGACTTCACACATGCGGAGCGACACATCACCCTCAGTAGACAGCAAGGTGTGTAATTAGGGACGTGATATTTCGGGACGTGACAGACGAGGACAAAAGGTAAAACACAAGCGTCGCTCACAACTGTAGTGTATTGCGAAAAAAAAGGGAGAGACATAAATGCACAAGCCGGTATCAGGAGACACGTGACGACACCACAAGACTTCACACATGCGGAGCGACAGATCACCCTCAGTAGACAGCAAGGTGTGTAATTAGGGACGTGATATTTAGGGACGTGACAGACGAGGACAAAAGGTAAAACACAAGCGTCGCTCACAACTGTAGTGTATTGCGAAAAAAAAAAGGGAGACATAAATGCACAAGCCGGTATCAGGAGGACACGTGACGACACACAAGACTTCACACATGCGGAGCGACACATCACCCTCAGTAGACAGCAAGGTGTGTAATTAGGGACGTCATATTTAGGGACGTGACAGACGAGGACAAAAGGTAAAAACACAAGCGTCGCTCACAACTGTAGTGTATTGCGAAAAAAAAAAAGGGAGACATAAATGCACAAGCCGGTATCAGGAGACACGTGACGACACACAAGACTTCACACATGCGGAGCGACACATCACCCTCAGTAGACAGCAAGGTGTGTAATTAGGGACGTGATATTTAGGGACGTGACAGACGAGGACAAAAGGTAAAACACAAGCGTCGCTCACAACTGTAGTGTATTGCGAAAAAAAGGGAGACATAAATGCACAAGCCGGTATCAGGAGACACGTGACGACACACAAGACTTCACACATGCGGAGCGACACATCACCCTCAGTAGACAGCAAGGTGTGTAATTAGGGACGTGATATTTAGGGACGTGACAGACGAGGACAAAAGGTAAAAACACAAGCGTCGCTCACAACTGTAGTGTATTGCGAAAAAAAAAGGGAGACATAAATGCACAAGCCGGTATCAGGAGACACGTGACGACACACAAGACTTCACACATGCGGAGCGACACATCACCCTCAGTAGACAGCAAGGTGTGTAATTAGGGACGTGATATTTCGGGACGTGACAGACGAGGACAAAAGGTAAAACACAAGCGTCGCTCACAACTGTAGTGTATTGCGAAAAAAAAGGGAGACATAAATGCACAAGCCGGTATCAGGAGACACGTGACGACACACAAGACTTCACACATGCGGAGCGACAGATCACCCTCAGTAGACAGCAAGGTGTGTAATTAGGGACGTGATATTTAGGGACGTGACAGACGAGGACAAAAGGTAAAACACAAGCGTCGCTCACAACTGTAGTGTATTGCGAAAAAAAAAAGGGAGACATAAATGCACAAGCCGGTATCAGGAGACACGTGACGACACACAAGACTTCACACATGCGGAGCGACACATCAGCCTCAGTAGACAGCAAGGTGTGTAATTAGTTCTTCAGGAAGGCCACTTCTTTATCAGACAGTTAAACAGATTGTTGTCGCACCAACTAACCCAAATATTGCACTGTGCTATCCCACCAACTAGTTCAACTTTCTGCACTTGTTCTGTGTGGAATCCCTGCTGAGCAGTCCAAAATGGTAGATATTCAATGCAATAAATCTAGAAATCATGTGGGGAAGAGAAATAGCACTTACCATGCACATAAATTAAACAGAGAACATAGCACAGAAGGACAGAAGCACAGAGAGCATAAAAGGCATATCAGCAGTAGGGAATAGTGGCAGGCAATCAAGACTTTTTCTAATCCAACAGAAGCCAATTATAATCCCATTCCAGCCCAACAAAAGCCACTTCTAAGCCAAAATCCAGTTCTACACCATGTGGTTGCTCGGTCGTTGCTCTGGCCCTTCATGCTAATCAGCTAACATAGCTTCGCCCCCTAACGATGACTGGCCTAATCCAAACCTACTGATCAATGATTTACTAGCTTGGCTCCACCCCTTCATGCTAATCACCTGACTTGGCTCCACCCACTTCATGCTGATTGGTCCATGCTAAGCCAACTCATTGCTGACGGTTCATTGACTCGGTTGCTGACGGCTTGGTTCATCGTTGCTCTGGCCCTTCATGCTAATCAGCTGGCTTGGCTTCGCCCCTTAACGATGACTGGCCTATTCCAAACCTACTGATCGATGATTGATTAGCTCGGCTCAGCCCCTTAACGCTGATTGGCCTATTCCAAACCTACTGATTAATGATTGGCTAGCTTGGCTCCACCCCTTCATGCTAATCAGCTGACTTGGCTCCACCCACTTCATGCTGATTGGTCCATGCTAAGCCAACTCATTACTGAGGGGTTCCATCCCTTCATGATAATTAGCTGGCTCTACACCTCTGTTCGTCCTTGCTAAGCCCACTGTTTGTGGCTCTACACCATTATGCCAATTAGCTAGCTTGGCTCCGCCCAGTTTTTGTCCACTCCAAGCCTACTGATCATTTATTGGTGTGTCCCACTTAACTAGAGTTCTAATATGTATGATTGGGCGACCATAACTCCTCACCACCTTCACGTTGGTTAGCCCCGTGCTAAGCCACTCCGATCACTTGACTCCGCCAATTTCACCTCGATTGGCTGGTTCCTTCACGTCGCCACATTCCGACACAGACAGATGGCGCTGGACAGCGGCCCGGCTGCGGCTCTATCTTAGATGTCCAAACTTACCTCGTAAGACAAAATACACAACAAAATTTATTTCAAACTTAATTTGTCGGTTACTCCGCTACCTCATATAGGTTGGTAGACCCCAACTGCTGTCTACCTAACTGCAAGCCACTCATTGGTCACTCCCAACCACTCATTGGTCCATCTAACTGCGAGACACTCACATCTACCCAACTGCTCATTGGTTCGTACTTCTAACCTGGCGTGGCCAACCACGGTGAGTTTTTTTAGCCTCGCCATCCAGATTTCTAAGACCCTCATAGGCTCGTAGACCCCAACTGCTATTGATCTAACTGCAACCCACTTTTTGGTCACTCAACTGCTATTGGTTCATCAAACTGAGAGCCACTCACTGGCCACTTCCGCGCATCTCTACCCATCCACTTGTAGCTCCCGTGGCTCAGTGGTTAGCGTGCTGGCCATGTCACGTCGAGACTGAGAGGCACCCGAGTTCGAATCCCGGTGCCGGCTGTCGCTGCCTGGGGTTTTTCCTGTGTTTTCCTCAGACGCTTTCAGATATATGTCGGCGCAGTTCCCCTTAGAAGTCGGCCCAGGACGCACATTCCCCCCAGAGCGTTAGTCGTAACCTACCTCTGTGAGGCCGACAACGGCGAACCCTTTCACCACCACCCGCTTGTTGGTTTATGATCTACCCTTCAAAAAAAAAAAAAAAAAAGCTGGCGCGGCTAACCCTCAAAATAAAGTGGTAGGCATGAGCATAGCCAATGCCTCCTGTATCTCTATGTCTGCCAAGTCAGCGGGCTCCCCGTTCTCTGCGTATGTCCGCCTTAGTATGCGGGGCCTCCGTCTGGTGGGGCCAAATCCCTAGGATACGCATACGCACCGAGTGATAAAAACGCAGCAGCGGTAGCTGCAGCAGCCGTCCGCAAGCAGAATTTATCCTCGCGTTGCGAGAAGAAGCCCTTCAATTCGAAGAATTTCGAAAACATTCGAAACGACAGTTCTCGCGACCCTCGGGAACTAGCGCCACCGCTGCATAAAGGGGGGTCGCGGGAGAGGAGGAACAGGAAACGGGCGCTGGAGTACGGAGCGACCGTCTTGCCAGGCATTACAGATGTAGGAGGCATTGGCATAGCACGTGAGCATGTTCTCTTTCTATCCGCAATAGAAATGGAACGCTATTTTGGTTCTAATATGAAGACCGCGGAGCCCCAGGAAGCGACGTCGTTTACTTAGGTCACTCATTCTTTCATGACACGCTCGAGGAAGCAGTTCTCTGTGCCGCAGCATCGAGCAAATACAGGACTTCTTGCATGCGCCGAATCTGCTACGTTCACCTGAAGCGAAGCAGCAACAGTTTCCACTTCCGAAGGGAGGAATACAGTTGCGACATTAATGTCAGCGAGGTGCCAAATAACAGTTTTGTGCGACATTTTAAACCACGCCACTTTTTATGCCTGCTACTGATGAGAAACTGCGTAAACCGTACGTTTCATTCAGACATGAAGCAACGACGTAGACGGTGAAAAACTACTTTTACGGTGCTGCTAGGGTACATAGCTAACTACATGGTTTATCAGCTACAGGGGGACAAGAAATGTTTCTTCACCTTCTGCAGTTTTGTATTAATGTAGTCGTGCCCGGCAGTTTTCAATCGCGGAAAAAAAAGGGGACGGAGCAGTATGTTCCATGTCAGCAGGCGAGGAAATGTTATTTGATCTATTTTAATGTGATATTGTCCGAGGTATCATAATGTGCGTGTACCGTCAGGAAATAAGATGAAAAAATATGTACCGCCTTTGTGTTGCTGAATTAACGCAGGTGTGTAAGGTACCGCAGAACTTCAACAAGATCTTTTGATAAAGCTGCATCACTCGTAAAACTTGTGTACCAGACTGCGGATCAAAAATGGGGCACGTTCCGATACTTTAAAAAAAGGAAACAGTGCATGACTCTTATTTTGCGAGCCAGTGCTGTCCGCTGCAGCGCCCTACTGGCCTTACTTCGAATGCTAGCTTCTGCTTCACATGCCTGCCGGCCTCGGCACACCGGCAAAACAGCTGCTCCATGCCTACGAGATCGTTTCGACATTTCTGCCGCGTGGTGCGCAGACGTTTTTGGAAAAGGCGAACTCTAGCTAGACACCACTGCGCCACAAAACATGTCTACCGAGTGCATTCATTTCACGTGATCCACACGTATTTTTGCCTGAGACAATCCGCTGCTGGACATCTTACATCAATATGATCCCTGGGCGTCAGCCTAGGGCGCATACTATAGCTCCTTCCTGCTTGCAGTGCTAATGAGGACGATGTACACACACTCACACTATCCACAGAACATGAGTAAAGTTGTCTTCACCCCATCGCGCATAAGCATTAGATGAAGCCCATCTCTGGAGATTTTACTATGCGAGGATGCGATGCTACGCAGTGTAGCTTAGAAGCGTTTTTCTCTACACCAGAATGGGAAAAATGATTTCAATACCTATGATCGAGAAAACTTGCTATGCACTGAAGCATAAGGGCGATTTTTTTCCAATAGCTTCCCTGTAAACAATATACTCACGCTTCTGAGGAACACACACACAGAAATATTGATTCAACATGCACTATACTTGTCGCGTTTTGGACATATCTATCTAAAAAAAAGTACCGAGCTTAAAACAAAGGTAAGGATGACAATGACACACAAATTCAAGGCATGCGCGGCTTGTCACATGTACTTCCTGGGAAACAGCAGCATATATGCAGGTAAAATGAAGAGACTCCAAGAATGCCCGCGATAAAAAGTACGGAATAAAATACTTTCGAAGCGTTGTGAAAGCTACTTCATCTAGACTGCCCCACCATGGGAGCCATCCGCTTTATATCGCAGCTCGCTTCTTCTGCATGCTGAAGCAAGTTGAAGCTTCATCTAGTGGAAAAGAAACTACAGGAGAGTGGCTCCTCAACCGCGCGGCTCATTTGCGCTCTCTCCGTCGGAGTACTGGTGTTACACTTGAGTTCCCACAACACACTGCTCTGGGCAGCACACCCTATAGAACTTGACAGCCGAATTACAAAAGGTATTCCGAATTTATCCTCGTTGGGCATGTCTTAACAAAAGCACTATTTTCAGATCGGCGAACGGTCCTCGATATTCTAACGGCATTTTTCGGTTGGATCCCGGAAGATGCAGTACCGCAGGGCGCTCTGTGAGGATTTCATCGGGCTTAGATTCACCACCATCGATAGGGTATACGATGCTGTGGACGGGGACCTACGAGTATATCACGAAATCGAGCTAGAACAAGGAGATGCGAATCTATTCAGGATATCACGTAATCTCGACGAAGTCCTCTGAAGGTACGGCTACAAAGACATCGTGGGAATAGACATTCTTCAGGCTCTCGGTCTGCTGCACTCTAAAAAATATAAGTCCTTTTTGTGTGTTATTTGACGATACCCTAACTGACTCCCCTTTTTGGTGTACATATACACCCTCTGGCAAAACTACACCCCTCAGAAAGGGTGTTGTCTGAACACCTCTTTTGGTGCAATCTAGCTGTACCCTAACTGACTCCTTTTTTGGTGTATGTCTACACCCCCAGGCAAGACAACACCCTTCAGTAATGGTGTTATGCCGAGGGCAACAGAAACACAACGGTTAAAATAACAGGCATACTATTTATTTGGATTACCTATGATACACTGCATGCACTGCAATAAGAATTACATAGTCACCGCACGATACGAAACATAAAAGTATCCACCAACGTGTCGACCAAGATCAAGGTATTACGGTGAGGCCAAGAGATGTCCTGCCTCCGTAGTGAAAGAAAAAATGAACTGTGAAATGCCTTAATCAAATTAAGGGCGAACCACAAATTACATGACAGTTACGCAGATGGCTGAGGCTAGAGAATTAAGAGTATACACAAACACAGCCCTCGTCAACATGCAAGCAGCTCAAGACAGAAAGTAAAGCAATCGATAAATGATGATTGAATTTTATTGGCGCAAAAGCAACTCAAGCTATAATACGCCAAATCCATGGTAATATTGTGACTAGTTAAAAATAAGACGATTATACTAGAATAACGTAGAAATTAAGAAGCACGCAATCATAGTGTAGTTAAAAGACCAATGTCCCTACAAAGCTGCAATCGGTAAAGGGTCAGCGAAGTGTCGGTAGCGAGACCCGCACCCATACCTCTCTGATTTCTGGTCAAGTGTATTACCGATTACACCATGCTGACATCGCCAAAACACAAACTTGCCAGGGCCTTGTTCAGAAGACGCGCACAGCCATTGACCCAGCACATCTGACCGGAAATCAGAGGGTTGTGGCCTTGTGGTTTCATTGCCCGCTACCTCTTGCCTCTTGAGTTGTTGACTCTTACCCTAGCTGCTTTACTTGCTACCACAAGTTGCACCAACTTAATTTGTTACGTATACCCCTTGACTTTGCCCAACGGCCACATGTGACCGTTACAACGAGACGCACACTGTTCTCTTATCTAATCTGTGCATTCCACTTAAGGTTCACACATAATCTCAAAATACCCGCTTCAAAGGCACCTTAATCAACCAAACAAGCAGAGAAGACAAAATACACCGACAACACTTACCAAATAGCACGCTGCAGCGAGACGCTCGGACAAGCTACTCGATCCGATGGGCACGGCGCATCTGTTGCTTGCATCCGTTTGAGACGCGGAACCATAATCCTTGCAGTGCATACTAAACTCAGATGGTCAAATGACCTGTAGTTCACCAAACGACCTCCCCAAAGAACACGAAAACTACCACAATCCACAACTCCAACCGCCATAGCAGGAGAAGACAGAGTAAACAGCACATTGTTGCCAGACCTGTCGTAGCGAAGCATTAGAAATTTGATGGCCACTACACCTTTTTCACACCAATTCTCGAAATTACACCGTGCAGAGTGGACATACACATATTACATCCATTTCAGACCAAAAATAGGGTGTATTCTTTTTCTTAAGGGTGTAACAAGGGAGTACAGCAATTGATACACCCCAAATATACCCCAATTACACCTAAAAAGGAGTTTTATTTTTTAGAGTGTGCACGTCTTAGTTTACCACTGGAATAAATGCTGTGGTATGCATGAGCAGAGAACTTCCAACGATCACCTCAATGTGCGCGTGCTTACAACAAGGAATAGTGAAGATTTCGCATACTCTGCATAGGCAAGAGCGCTTACTTTCTGAGTTATCCAAAGCGAGCACCGTGCTTACTGCACGCTCTAATATAGCCACCCCCTCACCACCACGAAAGCGCATGCGCCTGGCTAGCCATCTGTTTTATATCATATAGCCTAAAAAATATAGCCAGGGGGGTTGCCCTGTCCCATATACATCACTCCCCCGTGGGCCCCTGCATCAGGTCATTCACCCCACATCTCCGGGATCATTGTGTGCTCGGCATAAATGAATGGCAATGTACGCAGCTCTTCGAAAATTTCACCAGTCATCTGCTGACCCGGTCACTTCATCTGAAAAGTTCTACGTTGAAATCCACGAAAAAAAATCACGTGTTGATCCAAAGCGGGGGTCACGTTTGTTCAGCCTACCTCATTCGATTCATCTTTTCTTTTTTTTTCTTTTTTGATGCATATTGCCAACCTCAGGCATCTCGTCCTGCAGATGATGTTCTGGTCCTTGTGGTGAAGCTCTCATAGTAGGCTGGAATTTCGTGAAACACACTTGCTCCAATTAGCATTTCTTCTTGCAGAAGTTGGAGGTTGCGTCTTCGAAACGACAGCTCTGGCCTCCTTTACACTGTTCACAGCGAATGGAGGTGTTCCCTGTCCTGTTCGGAAATTGTTATCTGGACATCTCTTGCTTACTTGCTTTAGTTTTCGGATGATTCGAAGTGTAGTTGACACCATACACAGATTCTTTGATATCAGAAACGTTTTTGTTAGCCGCCTTTGCAGCTAGGGCTAACTCCAAAGCAGACTTGAGTGTCAAACGAGGATCCGCGAATAATCGGTACTGGATTGCTTGATTCCTCATGCCGTACACCAGACGATCTCGAAGTATATTATCCAAATCGATGAAATTACAGAATTCACTCAGTCTTCGGATTTCAGAGATGTATTTCGTTATGCTCTCCTCTTCGCGCTGATCTCTCTTGCGAAAATCAAATCGTCGAAGAATATCCGAGGGTTGCCGGGAGAAATGTTCTGTAGGTTACTTATGCACCTCGCTATATGAACATTCGGATAACTTCCGTGCAAGCAGCAGAGATCGACCCAGGGCCAGGCCAACACAAGGCTAAAAAGACTGACGTCCTACGACTTTCCTCACCCGGGTCAGCGGTGTCTTTCGTTGGCAGGAAAGTGCGTACGCCGTTCGCCGTCTTATCCGTGAATTATGGTGTCTTTGGTCGTGTTGTACTGTTTCTGGGCACAAGCATCAGTCCACGAACAGCCATTGGGTTTCAAATTGAAGTGTTGTCGTGAATTCTGGCTGATGAATAGGTCCTGGATTTGTAGACACTAACAGGTGGGCCCTCTTGACCGCATAGCACGCAGTATGTCAATCATCATCGCTGATGATATCACTCTGTCTCACGATAAACTGAGGAATGGGGAGCGCCTCGTTTTCTGTATCATCATTCGTTCCAATTGAGAGATAAAACGATACGATTCTGAAGGTTGGTTGGCCTAGAATTATTTATCCGACGAAGAGCGCTACCTGTTAGCGCCTAAAAATCCGGGCCCTACTGATGAACACGTTCGAGCGCCGTCGGTTGCATAGCGGTGAGAAGAAAACACGAGGAGTGTTCAAGTCATACCAGGACTTTCCTGCTCCTGAGTGTACAAATGGCTCGCGCTACTTCTTTTTCGTCATTTTCACACGCGACAGGCCTCCGCGTTCACCACGTGATAGTCCACTGTTTGTGCACACACAGAAACAGAAGACACGTGTTGGACTAGACGATCGACAACGAGGTGAACGTGCACATCAAACAGGGAATCGTCATGAAGTGTCTCGTGAATTAAGGCGTAAAGTCACCTGAAATTCACGGAAGACTTCAGGCTCAGTATGGCCACGATATACACTTAGCCGCAGCAAGGCATTTGAGTGGTGCAAACGGTTCCGAGACGGCCGTACATCAGTGCAGGACGATCCCGGCCGGGCGGCTCAGATCCCAGTGTCAGAGTTCCTCAGAACATCCAACTTGTGGAGCGCCTGATTCTCAAGGACCGACGGATAACACGTCTCGAACTGGCTCGAAAGACGGACCTTTCTGCGGGAACGTTGAACACTATCATTCATGAACACCTCCAGTTTCGGAAAGTTAGTACCCGTTGGGGTGCAGGCAGCCCTCCGTGTTTCACTGGCACAGAAAGCTGGAAATCTCCCCAGAGCTAAGGTAGCGGTTCGACACTGAAGGACAGCCGTACCACGTGCGATGAAATGTGGGTGCACCATTTCACTCCTGAGTCTAAACGCGCATTAAAACAGTGGATGCATCCGGGCTCGCCAGTTCCTAAGAAGCGGTACCCAGTACCCCTTCTGCGGGTAAGGTCATGGCCACGGTTTCCTGTGACAGGGCTGGCGTTGTTCATGTTGATTTTCTGCCCAGTGGTACCACCATCAATATGCATATTACTGCCAGGTTCTCAGGGACGTGCATAAGGCGCTGAAGCAAAAGCGGCCAGGCCCCACCACCAATGGAGTCCTCCTCCTACAGCACAATGTACGCCCGCATACCGAGCATCTCATGACACGCACCTTATATGAACTTGGCTGGGAATTGCTGCCACATCCCCCTTACAATCCAGACCTCGCCCCCAGGGATATCCATCTCTTCGTTGCCCGTTAATTTTTACCCGTTGCATTTTGTAGCTCACTTTGCGACATCCACGCAGCCTGCAGATATACCATAGAGAAAACCGAAAAAAAGTACCGGTTCAACTGTTTGGTTACTGGTGACCGCAAATATTAAAGCGCTGAATCACGTAACCGTAACCGAAACTATTTTCAGAATTCTGTCGCTGAACCGTAGCCGTACCCGAACCGATATTTGTTTTAGTTTCAGTCTCTGCATAGAGCCGTTAGTAAGACAAGGTTCACGAGTAACACCAAATTTAGGGAAGTCTAATGCCACTTCAAGTGTTAATTGTCATTGGTGAAACCGCGTATTAACCTCCAAGTCCGACGAATACAGACGGGCGTATACACAGAAGAAACATAGGCAAACGAGCCAAGGCGAACAACGTCTAGAGTCAAACACAACACCTGGAGCCTCCGCGCGTATAAGGGCAAAGTCAACATGTAACTCACGGAAAACCCAATGAGTGCTCAGCCCCTGGCGCTGGCACTCATTGGCCTTTCCGTATGTCGCGTGTTGACTCTGTTCCGTAGACGTAGCAAAGTGTGCGTTTAGTGGCGCTGCCACAAGGGGTGTTTTGTGGGTTCAGCCCTCGTAGGTTTGGATGTGCATTTTAGAAAGGGAGTATCCCCCAGAACCCCTCCCAAAATACTTGTCTCTCTGCGCGATTGTGCGATGCCCTTTTTTTTTCCTTTCTTTCTTTGAAACATACATCATGCTGCAGCAATTCCTGTTATGAACGCAATGTCCAAACCTTTATTCTGACTCCTGAAAACAGTGTTCCCTATTGCATGCAGAATGTCACATCTGTTTCTGGAACTTCGTAGTCGTCCAATTCCCACGCATTGATGATTGCCTTTTTGAAATGCTTGTACGTACGCTTGGGCTGACGACCAAGACGACGATCATATCCAAAAGGGTCGCAGATCTGTGGGAAACATAAGAGCAATATCAATAAGAATGCATCAAACTGAAATGAGTATGAGAGCACGCAAAACCCTACTCTGGCACATGACAGAAAATCGAAAGAGCGGGCACAACGAACGCTACAGTTCTGGCACCTTTGCTGTTTATACGTCGATGTGCCTGTTGTTTTCCTACAGGGTGTGAGCAGACAAAGTAGTCCTACATTAACGCAGGTAACACATTGCCTACTTACTGTACGAGCTTCTGGTGGCACACGGATTTACGCGTTTTTCGTGCTCACTGATCACAATCCTCTGACCTTCGCACTTGCAAGTAACAGCGCCGGGGACATACCTCGCGGACTTCGTCAACTCCAATTCAGGTCAAGATTTCACAACGATCATCCGCCACATCCACGGCAAAGAAAATGTCGTCACGGGCGCACTGTCGCGAGCTCACATCAGGGCGTTACAAGTCCCTGCCCTTCTTTTGATCCGGTTCGCCGCCATGGCAGAACATCAACAAAACGATGAGCTAGCGCAATCGCGGTCGTCATCATTCTTGTGCTTGAAAGACCATTCCGTACCCTATACAGAAGTGAAGCTTCTCTGCGATGTCTCCACAGGTTCTGATCGACCGTACACTCTCGTAAAAAAATCGGATAATATTAATAACAGCAAAAACAAAGATGCGTTTTTTTACCCTTATCCAATACGTCAGCGCTGTACGGATAGATACCGTGACGGATATTAAAGGTAAAAAATCGAACAACTCTTGGGCTCTCATTTTAAGAGCTAACGGTTGATTGTTTTTCCATCCGTCCTAACCTTACCCTTATATTAACGCTTTTTCTGCCTTCCATATGCCTCACAGTAAGAGTAAAAACGAAGGGCGTTGTGAATGACAAAAAGGCTACTTGACTGTCATCTTAATTGTCGTTTGGATAAGGAACAGCCGGGAACGCTGACTTGAGAAGGGGGGCGGCGATGGCACAAAACAGTTTCACTTCTGTAGCATGAAACCGTTAAGTCATTGCTTGTTGCTGATCTAAAAGTTGTGGCAGTTAACAGTCAGGTACGCCACAATAGCTAGGAATACTGCACTGCAAAATCGTATGACACAGACAAACACGTCGATAACGTGAATAACAGATGTAAAACGCACGTACATACGCAAAGCAAGTAATATACAAGAGTTCTTGCGACGGTCAACAGAACAATAAGAAGCACGAGTGCGTCACTTGAACCGTGTTCACCCTCTCACCATAGCCTGCGTACGCCGCTATCTCATTTAAACCAGAACATCTGGATATATGGAAGTTTTTCTAGCAGCGTTAGTAGCACATATCTAAACCGCAATACAACAACTATTCATGAAATAATCCCACTTTATTAGAGGAAAGAGCCCACAATAATAGATACATTTGGTTGTAGGATACTGCGCCTATGGCATGCAAGTAATGAAGTATAAGGTGCAGGAGAAAAAAAAAACAAAGCATACTAGCCATAAACCAACAAACCACAATACCTACAAAACTTTAGACTAGTATGAAATGACATTAGTGTATCTTCACAAAAATTCACACGCAACGAAATATAAATTGTGGACCACCTATATGAGCTAGTAATTGAATTAGTTCACATTCATAGTGTAAAAACATTTAATGAGCGTTGTATCACAGGATCATCAAGGCATCTATAGGGACGCAGAATAGGAGACATATCCACAAAATAAAATCTATAGCAGACAGGTAATAAGCTAATTATTTATAACAGCTGAAGTGTTCAGTGTATTCAGACGTACCATTTATCGAGCAGCGCATCGTATGTAGTATAAGTAGTTACAACTTAACAAAACACTTTTACAGGTGAGTTGTGCTGGCTGTACAGTATGCGTGACAGAGTAGTCTTCTGAACTTCTTTCAGCAGGGTGTCGCATAGTAGAAACTTCAGGAGCACGACTTAATGCAGCTGAGCGTGCATGCGGGGTACTGTGCAGTGCAGCATGGCTACGAAGAGCCAGTCCTGTTCCTGGGGATGCTGGAAACAGAAGTTTCTTATGAAAGGCGCAAAATAATGTGCTTGCTGGTATTGTCAAACGGCCAAGCATGTGTGTTCAACAGTAGATTCCAAAGATACGACACTGCTTGAAGTATTTCAATGAGAAAGCTAATCTCGGAAATATGCTAGGACCGTAAGGGATGCCGATAAGGTGTTCTTCGCCAGTCCTGAGTCATCTCCAGGAAATTTCTACATGAAGTAGTTACAAACGTAACATGGACTGTAAAACTACATACCATTCTGGAATCTTTCTCGTCCATTAAATAGCATTCATCTGGATATTGTTAGATGCGTAAATCATTTCATCATGTCATTCATGCGCTCCGTGGTATTGTCAGATGGCTGCAGGTGTCTCTGCAACAGTAAACACAGCGAAACTGCTAGTGTTTCTAGTGCTTAAATGGGAAAGCAGATCTCGAAAATACGGTAACGCCGAAATAAATCATGCTGATAAGGTGCTCTTTGTCAGACCTGAGTCCATCTCCGCAGAGGCCCCTTACACGAAATAGTCATAAGCATAACGCGGACTTAAAAGACCACTTTCCGTACTGGAAACACAATTATCCTTTAACATAACGTTTAGTTGAATATTGTTAAATGCATAAATCATTTAGCTCTCTAAGTGGCATTCCACACGTGTTTTGCATCACAACCACCACCACCATATACAACATCAGGGCCGCTTTTTACAAGTCAGAAAACCCATTTGCTTCCTGTCAACACACCGTGCTGCGCTATTATCAGCAATAATACTACGAACTGCTATTACAAGAACGGATTGCGGAATCATTAACACACATGACTAAACAGCGAGAAACGCACATCGGAGAAACGAAAATGAAAACGAAAGCGAAAAGAGTCTCACCTATAACAAAAGTATCTGATCATAGATGACCATCACACATAAGGCACCAACACGGGGGGCGATGGGCGTATGCATATGAATTAGCAGCATGGAGATAGCTGGGAGAGTCACAACTGTTTAGGCAGCGTCCTCGTGCTCGGTCAACTACATCGTGCGACGTTGTCTCGTTCGATCCGAGTTGTTTCTGCCATACCTGTGACACAAATGAAGTCTGAAATTCAAGGAAACTCAAGATACACAGTCCAAAATGTGACGACTTACATTGCCAGACGGTGCATGATGTGAGATCATGAGACGCCAGGAGCCTGAACCACCGTTAACCAAGCGCAAGAAAAGACGCCTTGCACACGGAACTATGCATGTGTTCTCAGGAGGCAGGGCCCGCATAACAATTGAAAAACAACGAATAGACTCGTACTCCGACGCAGAGCCTCAGTTCATCAGTCAAGACGAAATCTTATGCGGAGGAATATAAGAGTAACTCACGTTTCCCTTGCCATTTACTCATAAATCTCCGCACTTTACGCTTACAGCGGGAGTGTTTACGGGTACTAGGAATAAAACACAGCATGACGGATACGGCGTCAGTCATTTTTGTCGAAATGTTTCTTTCGCGATAGTGTACGTTAGAGTCACTAAATAAGCTACGCTTAGCTTATTTAGTGACTCTAGTGTACGTCCCTTTGAGCTTCCCTCGTCAAGTTTGCGACACTCTCCACAGATAATCCCACCTTGACGTTCGGGCTAGTCAGCAGCTCATCGCCACAAGATTTGTCCGGGCCAAGATTAACACTGACATTCGTTGAAAGATGAAAGTCACTGAAAAGGTTAGCCAGCTGTAGGACTCGAACCCACATCTTATCGTATCATTCCAGGCGAAAATTTGAGCTGGGAAGTCAACTGGTACCAGCTCGTTCCCAGTTCGCGCCAACTGGTGGTCAACTGGAACCAACTGGTACCAAACTGGTGGCAACTGGAAAGTAAACTGGTACCAGTTCAAGCTGGGCTGGTGGCAACTGGGCACTTTGTGGCACCAGTTCGAGCTGGACTGGTAGCAACTGGGAAGTGAACAGGTACCAATTCAAGCTGGGTTAGAGGTAACTGGGAAGTGAACTGGTACCAGTTCAAGCTGGTCTGGTGGCAAGTGGGCACTGTGTGCAACCAGTTCAAGCTGGGCTGGGGGCAACTGGAAAGTGAACTGGTACCAGTTCAAGCTGGACTGGTAGCAACTGGAAGTGAGGTGGTGCCAGTTCGAACTGGACCAGTTTACATATTTGGGGGGAAGTTTCGGTTTCAGTGCCAGGACAGGTTAATAAAGATTGCAAGACAAAGTTATAAAACGATCAGAAAGTGACTTTATTAGTAGTAATAATTATGTTTCAATTTTTGGTAAAGTTCCTGTTAACGAAAGTTATTTTGAAACTCTTATATTTGTATTTTGTGCGTTCCTGCTCCCGCGATAAATGATGCGTTTACTGTGCAACGGTCGCTTGCTTATAGCAGCGTGCTTGTACAGCGACTTTTGCCCGTTATGTTCTCAGCGTGATGTGTGACATAGGCGTTGATTTTGTAATCTAAAGGAGTTGTCTGCAAGTTACGACAGTGCGACAGTACAATGAGCGCCAGCGGCCGGGCGGGTGGCTGTTATAGGATTACAGCTTGACTACAACTGTGGAGACCGCTTTATCGTGAGTACTGTGCTTAAGTGCTTTTCCCTTGTGCACCATTTAGAAATATTACTTCCACTAGAACCTCTTCTCTCTGTTCCACGTCACATTCGTGGCATCTGCAAGTGCATGCCGTTTTACGAGTAAGATCCGGTTTATGTTAACGTTACCAGCAACTTTTTCCATTCACGTTGTTGTTTTTGCTTTTTTTTCGTTCATTCTCATGTTTTAGACCCTTCACACCACGGATGTTGTCGAACCAGCGTAGCGCGCCAGAGTAGTACCCATTGGCCCCCAAAGCCGGCCAATCTCTTAGTTGAAAGGTCCAATTACTGCACAACGGAAATGTTGAGAGATTCCTGTACTTTCCGGGGCCACGACTGCTCAAATTGAGTGACTGTCCAGGCACACACTATAATTACATGTTGCAATTTAATGCATATTCACTTGTGCCTTTTCAACTTTCCAGAAACCTTAAGCTGCTCGGGCTCAAAGGAAAATACCGATCACTCGTGTGCTATTAAGAACATCTCAAATACTTTGTTGAATGATTCAAGATGTCCACAAGGCAGTCAAAAGGCAGTCAAGCAAGGGACCAATAAACCATGAAGTATTATCTATTCCATGTAACTCTGTAGTTCATCTACTCCTATAATTTAATTACGTTATAGTTATACTACATGTACATTAGAATATGTGTAATGTTTGACTACAAATAAAACGCAATTTTGCATTGCAGTTCTTTGGGTCTGCCGTTGCTGGGAACAGCGATCCTGCAAAGGGGCATCGGTTACATACAAGCTAACCTCTGTCCGAACAGGCCGCTCTAAGTGAAGCCACTTCAACTGGTCCCAGGTCCAACAATGAGGTTTGCAACCAGTTCCAGTCGAGACTGCGACCGGTTAGAAACCAGTTGTGCCAACTGGTACCAGTTCATCGAACTGGTCCCTGTTCGATAACACAGTTCGCCCAGTTTCAGTTGAACTGGTCCAGTTGCAACTGAAACTGGGCGAACTGTGTTATCGAACAGGGACCAGTTCGATGAACTGGTACCAGTTGGCCCAACTGGTTTCTAACCGGTCCCAGTCTCAACTGGGACTGGGTGAACTGTGTTATCAAACAGGGACCAGTTGTCCCAATTGGTACCAGTTGATCTGGGACCGGTTGAACTGGTCCCTGTTCAAAAAATTTTCGCCTGGGATTGTATCATCGTATGAATGTGTGTATGAGTGTGCAAAAATGTAAGAGTGAAAGGAGGATGAGTGAGAGAGAGTGACTGGTTTGTCCCTTCAGATGACACACCCTGAAAGTCGCTGAGAAGGCGTGTTAGCTTAGCTCAATTGGTAGAGCCCTGGACCGGTAATCCAGAAGATGTGGGTTGGAGTCCTACAGCTGGCTAACCTTTTCAGTGACTTTCATCTTTCATCGTTAATTTCTTAGGCAACTTGAGGCCTTGTATGTGATTGTCCCTTCTATGTGGTTCCAGCCTCAGAACATCAGTTCTCTCATGACCGACATTCGTACCTGAGCCTCGTCGTGCGTACACTGCCAGAGAAGCAAAGTTCACCGCAATACCACCACCCCTGTGTCCGACATTCCGCTTCCGTCACGTCGTTTTGACCACGTTCATATTGACCTCATTGATCTGTTACCACCATGGAACGAGTCCACCTACCTCCTCACGTGTGTGAACAGGTTTTATACGCAATCCAGAAGTGATCCGTATAACAGGCATCATTGCGTTCACCGTTGCCCAAGTTCTCGTCGCCGGATGGATTGCACGTTTCGGCATACCGTTTATCATTACAACGAATCGCAGACGCCAGTTCGAACCCTGACACTTTTCCTACTTGATGAATCTACTTGGCACGCCACGGATCTGCGCGACAGCTGACTATCCTTCGCCCATCGCGTTAGCTGAACGGTTCCATGGCAAGCTGAAGACTTCTCTCCGCAAGTCAGTCCATTAGTGCACCACTGCCGGTCATTTCCATTGACAAGCTGAGTCCTGCCTACAATGCTGACAATCCTGCTTCTACAGTGCAACCCACAATAGCACCATTGTCCCATGCGCCTCCTACCCGAGCCTCAACCCTCCCCGACCCTGGGAAGCGAACAGGGCACGTGGCAGCGTACGCCGTGCGCACTGGTCTCGCTACCTAGTCCCGTCCGTATACGCTTGACATCCTGATTCATACTTCGTCTGTCTAGAGGAGGGAGCCATCTGTAGCGACGACGACGACAGTTGTGATGCAGCTCACGCGCATCAGCATATCGCGCAGTCCACCAGCATTACTACCGCTTGCAACCCTCCGTTTACGGGAAATAGTGTGTCCTCTGAAACAAACACTCGACTTCTTTCATGCAGTAGTACATCAATGAGAAGATCAGTTGGAACTGGGCCGCAGAGGTTGCTACAGAACTCTTGTGTCTAACACTGCATATATACGTGTACGAGACACATGCGTTGAGGCATCTCTTTTGTTCTGCCGTAATCAGATAAAAAATAGAAATGCATGCACGTTCTTACCACATCCTCGTCTGAAGGGCAAAGTAGAGATCGGGTCTGCGTGGAAAAACACGTCATAAGTCTCAAAATGGCGGCTAACTGGCGAAACATGCCGGAGAGTAACCGAAAGACAGAGGTGCGCACACAAAATTCCCATCCCATTTCCACAGAGAGAATTCTAATCTATTCATTGTGGATCTCTGTTTCTTCTGTCCCTCTGTGCTTACCTCATGGAAACCACGTTCAGTGTCCACACCGAACGACTATTTATTGCGAGTGTGCACGAAGACCACTTCCACCTAAATGCGATTTGATATTACATGCGACCTGTACGCCAGAAAGTTCTCACTCAACAATAAAAACAAGCAGTCTAGCGGTCCATGTGTTCGAAGAATAAGTTACGTATTTTGCATTAATCGCTTATTACTACTACCCGTACAAGTATTAGTCTCGTTGTCTAGTAGAGAATATCCTTATAAATATCCTTATCCTTATAAATCGGTAGCACATTTGCGCGTCATAATCTTTATTTGCTCCTAAATTTTACACTCAGTTTATAGTGGGGTCATTCCACACCAAACGTCCTAGAGGCGACGCTCTACCGTCGGCGATTTTGCTATAAGGACTCGTACGAATTTATTACTTGGAGAAAACCACCACAACAAAGGTTTTTTTCTGCCATCGCAGAATAGTTGTCCCTATAGGTGTCCGTTTAAAGTTACGAGGTTAGCCTCTGACCACCCCTGCAGTCTACGCACGGCAAAGTGAAAATCATAGAGATACCGCAACTGTTTTGGCGCCACGGTAATGAAGAAGTGTTCGTCTCTCTATGTGAGCGTCACAAAATATTCTAGTTACTCGCCAGATGTAGCCTGAAGGCCATCCGAAAAATTCTTCGAGAAGCAAAGTTTCGGATTTTCTTTGCGCTACACCATTCGAAGTGAAGAGACACAACTATATCTAACGTTGAGATAAGAATGGGTACTACAAGCGAAAGGAGTCTCGTTGAGAGGTTAAACAAAATACTAGGAGAAAAATATGCAAAAACGCGACTCTGATGAAAATGAGGCTACTTTAACCGTAAATAGCAAAAATGCTGGAGTGCGTAAGATTCAAGATTTCTTTGATCTGTGTCACGTAAATGGTTCAAAATTAATTGGACCGTGAAGGCGAGCCCTGTGATACGGCCCTGTCACACCAACAACGCACTCCCATACACATAAAAAGAAAGAATCGTGCAATAAATGTGCACTTTCAGACCCGAGTTTCGACATCGTTATCCCAATATTAAGCTCCGCACAACCGTTTAAATACTGAAAACTTATCAATGGTTCGTACGGCCAATAGGAAGCTCATTCGAGAGACGAGTACCAAAAGACGTCATTGACAAGAATCCAAAATTAGTGCCAAATGTAGGGCACTGAAATAGAACTGGTACATTTCTAAGGCAGTAAGCTGACTGGACATTTGGTAACCCTAGCTTATACAGAGGTGTCCGTGGACCCATAAAAGAAAGTATGCGTGAGTAGCGAGATCTTATATTTTAGAAGATCAAACATGCTAAGAACAGGGAATAGACAAAACTCAAATGACACAGAATCTTGGGAATTGATTGAGAGCATAATTCTCGGGGCTCGTTTCTGGGCTAAAGAGAGTGGGTTGTGATGAGAGCTGTACATCAGACCGTACCTCAAGATCATAGTTTATATAAGAATGTACTAAAGCATAATAAAGCTTGAAAAGTGTCGTAGTCGGAACAAAGTTTCTTAATTATGCAGGTGCATATAAAGCCAACCAGACATCTTACTAAGTACCAAGCCAACATGTAATTGGCAGTTGAGATTTTCTTGGATAATTACACCCAAAAAGCACACGCGACTGCCGCGACCGGCAGGACGTTTGAGCTAGAATGACCCTTCTACAGTTTTGTGAGGTTATCAATATACGAGACCTTAATGGCTTTAGCACCATCTGTACGCCTCACTTCATACAAACAAATTGATAACCCTTTTCTTTGGCTGAGTGACGGATTTGCCACAACAGTCTTGTTCTCAGCTGTCAGGTTATCGCACAGAAACACTGGACCAGGCCGTGTACTGGATTTCAATCTACTTCTCTGTCCAAGCCAAGCATCACGCGCCTTTCTGTCTTTAAATCGCCCCGTTGCGGACAGTGATTAATGAGCGCCCAGGCAAAAATCTGGACTGGTTCCAGAATGGTTCCATTTGAATGTGGATGGCCCCGGAATGGTTCCAGTTGAATCTTGATGGTCCCAGCTGGATTCGCAAGTGGTGTGGCTGGTTCCACATTGGTGAAATCAATGGTACCACTCTGGCCTCAAATGGTTCCAGAACTTAGACTGGGAGCCTCACAGGTACCATTTTCTTCCCACAATGGTCAATTGAACCACTTGAGATTCCAAGCTCGGCAACTTCACCCTTTGAGATCCGTTAGTGGAAGAAGAGTCCACTCTTGCCATATACCCTTCTGTTTTTTTAGCCATTATTTCGATGTATTTTAGCACACGTATGATCTATATTTCTTGTTTTTTAACCGTCTACGTCTTCGATAAAATATATGCTGCAACTTCAATTCCTGCTCATATTCTCATCTAAAGGCAAATGTCATAAAAGGTACCAGCAAAATGCCGAAAGACACAATCAAAAGATGACACACTCCGCCAAATAATTAGAAGAACTAAAAACAAAGAGGTAATTGCATGGGCTGACCCAAAGCAGATGCAATAATTATGAGGGCGCCCTGGTGCGGCGGGAGGCCTTCAATTCAAATTCGAACGGTGGGCCGCGGGAGGGCGAGAGGGAGCAGAGAGAGCGTCAGGCGTCAGTTGGAACTTGGACGCGTCGTTGCGAGGTCGTTTTTTCTCTTCGGTTGCTGTGGCAGAGATCGGGCATTTCATTTGCACTATTTAAGTGGTTTTAGTGCGTTTTCTAAGACAACGTGATGACAATGAGTCATGTGAAACATATTGGCGATATCTCGGAGAAGTTTCGACGCTAGGAAGACACAGCGTCCGCAGAAGAACCGGACGATGAAACACCAAACGGACTGCACAGAATGCTTCTTCCGAAGTTAAGAGGTATAAGTGCTTACCGTGGTGCTTCGATTACTACTGATTATATGTTTTATTTCAGGAGCTAGAGGAACCTGAGAAACATGGTTAAGACGAGTATAAAGATTAGGATCATTTTTGGTGAAGAGGAAAAGGGTACATGTCGCGACCTACATGGACGGAGGCGTCATCTTCTCTGAGAAAATACAGGTGTGAGGTGGTCAAGAAAACGCCATGTTCACTGTTGTCCGTGAGTGCATCGCAAATTCAACGCAAGCACATGCCTCGTCTGGACGCAGTGAGTGATTACCCGTGCGGGACTTAGTACGTGAGAGATGTATCGATTATTTCTTTATTCTTAGTGTATGCTCATAGCAGAATAAACAATATTTACTTGAACGGTGTGTGCTTTTCTACGCATTACTTTTGGTCATGCATTCAGTGGTCCCATCTGCTAAGTGGTCGGATCCGAGACCACTTAGCAGAGGGGACCACTGGATAAATTCCATTGGTTCCACTACAAGTGGTACCACCGTGAAACTGGTTCCACTTTTAACTGGTCCCAGCCAGTGAATGGTTCCACATTCCAAGTGGTTCCTGTCCAATAATCCACTTCGAAGTGGTCCCACTCCAGATTTTTGCCTGGGCGTGATGACTGCAACGATGTAACAGGAAGTTGTATGCATGAAATCAAAGGGAAACGAAGTGATTCTGCAACGATGCAACACGAGCACGTATGCACCAACTGATCGCATGGAACGAAGTGAGTCTGGAAACGATGTAGCTCGAAGTCACATTCATTAGGTGATTACATGGAACGAATTGAGATTATGCTATCGATGAGTTTGAGGAAAAAGTGATCTTCTAATCACTTTTTGGGACCTGAAGAATCACCTTTTAGAATTTGAACACTATAGTGTTCAAATTCCAAAAGGTGATTCTTCAGTATACTGATGACTTTGAGTTTGAGTCATGTGCATGAACTGATCACGTGGAGATTGTCAGTAAGAGCATGGGAAAAAGCTAAAATAACCTAAGCGGCACAATGTACTGAAAGTCGAGTGCAATAGGGGTGGATGGCCTTGAACAGACTCTTAAAGCTAAGGAACATTGATAAGACACATACCGTCCACCCCTATTGCACTCGACTTTCAGTACATTGTGCTGCTTGAGAAGATGCCGAAACGTGCAACACAAGTCTGGCTCCTAGCACAGCGTCGAATCCAGAAGGGGCCTTATCGCAAGGAATGTAACCTCGTCAGGCGCTCCTCTTTCCGTTGTGCCACCACCCTGGCGTGTCAAGATCCGTTCCGGGTGGTTGTTGCTGCAACAGACACCCCCTGGTTTGTGTATGTGTACTTTGTCTCTTTCCCTCATACCAGATGAGTTCATTGTAGAAGTTTACCAGTTCAGTACTACAGTCCACGATTGTCTTTGTCTCTTCTCATACCACCTGGCTCACTGTAGAAACTTCAGCGGGTATAATCGTCAGCACGAGCATTCACGTGTAGCAGCGACTTCGCTCCGCACCGGACTCTACCGATGCTACCTTCTAAAAGATATCCCCTCTCATGTAATAAGAAAGTCGTCCTATAACTTCCTTCATCAGTCAAGATCTGTCTGTGATGGTGCCCCTTTCTGAGAATCTCGACAAACACAGCCGATCAAATTGCTGGACATTCTGTTCGCTATCGCCTTTGGATATATGAACTCAAACCTCGCTGGTATTTATTTTTCTATTTATGTAATACTGCCAGCCCTTGACAGGCCGAAGCAGGGTGGTATAAGTTTGTAAGAGCAAAATAACAGCACCAGTCACAAATACATACAGAGGACAAAATTAAAAAAATGCTTCTATCTAATATAATACTCCAATCTAATCACTGTACGAACAACAGCACCCCAGGACGTTATAACAAACCTTCGAAGAAGCAGTGACGCTACTTTATCGGTCCAAATAGATTGGTTACAACTAAAAATAAGCTATAGGAAAAATAACAACAAACACTGAACTAGGCTACTACTTCAGTAGAAATCAGACAAACATGGCAATGGCCTTTCTGGATAATACTTATTGTACCAGGTGGTCAATGAGAGCCCAAACAAATCTATCTAATGAACTAGAATTGATTGACGATTCTGGAAGCCCATTCCAACCAAATACATACCTCTAGACAAAAAAAGGGAAAACTAACGAGTACTTGAAAAAGATTGGCATTACGTGTTTTGTTCGCTGAGCACCTGAGGCGCGATATCTTGAGTAAGGCTCAAGGGTGGATTCTACATTACTTGAAAAAAAAAAAAAAGAAACACTTCAAATGGTTGACAGTAACGTAGTTTTCAAGAGACAGTATGTTTGCGCGCACACTCTGCGCTGAAAGAGATTGGGTATACTTAGCCGGCGTTCACATGGGGCAACTTTTCTCAGCAACTCGAAGCAACTCAAACCAACGTCGAGCAATTTCACACCTAGTAACTTGGTGTGAACACACCGGCGTTCACACCTAGTCACTTGGTAGCTCCACCCACAAGCAACCTTATGGCGGCCGGAGAATGTGGGTTCGAATCGAACTGGTGGAATCTTTTCTTTAGCTGCAGTATATAAAATTTCAGCCAGTTTTATTGCCCCAATAGATCATTATTATCTTCCAAAAATGGCAACTGATATGTTTCCATGAAGTTCGTAAAAAAAGAAGTTATTTCTCAGCTGCACCTGCAGGATTTGAACCCATGAACCCACGAACGAAATCCACAACGCCATCGGGAGTCAAGTGGCAATGCTCCCGTCGCTGATTGACCGGTGCGCGAGCAGCTTCTCAAGTTTTCGGTCCTCAGACGCTTTCAGACATATGTCGGCACAGTCGGCCCAGGACGCACATTCCCCCAGGGCGTCAGTCGTGACGTTGCCCAGCTTTGTGAGGCCGACAGCGGCGAGCCCTTTCACCACCAGCACCACCACCTTTCGGTCGGGGAGCGATTCGCAGCAACTGTCAGCAACTCCAAAGTTGCTCAAAGTTGCTGGAAAAAGTTGCCCCGTGTGAACGCTGCCTTATAACAATTATAAGCAAACCTGAGAGCACTATTTTGGTGTGCTCTAGAATTTTAATATGTTGTTTTGTAAATGGAGCCCAAACGGGGCAAGCATAATCAAGGGTAGAACGCACCAGATCTTATAGACCAGTATCTTAACATCGGAGGGTGTTTACCTTTGGGTTATTTGGAACTTCCACAACTTAGGTGAAGCCTTGTTGCGGGTTGTTTCAATGTGTTTGCTCCACGATAAAGCAGAATTAATGTACACTTCTTGAAACTTATTAACTGCTCTCAAAGAATAGCAGTCTATATGCTATACACGTGGGAGCATCACGTCTTTTTCCTCCTCACGTGCAATCTTTACGCCATCTAAAAAACTTTCTCCATGTGATTATTTAATAAGATTTGGTCTTATATACGATTTATTCATGAGTAGATCACTGTGTCATTTAATGTAATCTAATGCCATGTCTAAAAGTGTAACAGGCCATGTCGGTCATTCCCCAGCAATTAACCACCTTAGAACATTACGTCGCCGAGCAGAAAGAACGGCACGTCGGACATGACAACTTACGGACATTGTGGAATACCGCCGGATGAAAGCTAAAGTAACACGAGAACTTAAGAAAGAGGGCAGGAAGCGTTGGCGTAAGTTTTGCCACCATCTTTCACCGTTTATTCCGGCCACGAAGATCTGGCGGACAATCCGATCTCTGAAGGAGGCGCCCCCTCAAAAGGATCCTCTCGCGGCCTTGGCTATCGTTAAGGGCGTAGACGAAAACACGCTATCGACGGACTTCTGTGTGATACTAACGACTCCGGCGGCTGCCTTGACGACGCCACTACACCGCAGTTTTGTCCACATGACGGCTGAACTTCACCAAGACTGGGCCCGTCCCTAGGAAGTTATGGACCACGACTTCACACTAATCGAGCTAAAGGCAGCGCTGAAGCTTGTGAACGCCGGCTCGTCCCCTGCACCCGATAAAATCACCTATGCCGCCCTGCGAAACCTTGACGGGCGGTCACTCCAAGCTCTCCTTCACGCGTATAATACGTCTTGGCAACAAGGATTTTTACCACATAGATGGAAGGAGGCATTGGTTGTTCCCATCATGAAACCAGGCAAGCCCCCAAATGCCCTATCGTCCTTTCGCCCTGTGAGCCTGACAAGCTGTATGGGGAAACTGATGGAGAGAATGGTTTTGCATCGCCTCGACTGGTGGCTCGAAAAACGTGCGTTCCCTCACGAAATGGCTGGATTTCATCGCCACCGAAGCTCCATGGATCCAGTTCTCGACCTAGTCTCTACAGTTCAACATGCTCGTGCCCATCGACGGATCGTTCTATCGGTTTTCCTCGACATCAAGCGCGCATATGATACCGTCTCGCACATTTGTGCGCTGCACGCCTTGCGCTCGTTTGGGGTATCCGGTCGGCTCTTCATCTGGCTCCAAGACTTCCTTACGGACCGAACTGTCGCTGTTTGTACGTCCCAAGGCCGAAACCCTCAGCATCCTGTTCCTCAAGGAGTCCCCCAAGGAAGTATTCTCAGCCCGACACTCTTTAACGTGGTGATGGCTGGCCTACAATCAGTAATTACTCGCAAATTGTCGTTTTCCGTGTATGCAGATGACGTCGCCCTTTGGACAGTAGGAAAATCACGCCCAGCCATACAGCGCCGCCTGCAGCTCGCTTTAAATAATGTCCACATGTACCTCACGCACCTTGGGATGGACCTTTCACCTGAAAAGTGTGTCGAGATCCCTTTCACGCGCAAAGCTATGGCCAATTTCCCTCTTTGGCTTGGTGCAAAGAAGCTTGAGCCGGTACGCTTCCACCGCTTCCTTGGCGTGGTAATCGACTCGGACTTGCGCTGGGCCCGGCACATTAAACACCTTGAAACTAAAGTGCAGCGATGGCTCCCCGCAATTCAACATCTTTCTGGCTCAGGATGGGGCTGTGATCGGTGTTCCCTGCTCGCGGTTCACGCGGTGTTGGTGAGGGCGACTGTGCTTTACAGCCTTCCTATTCTGCACAGGATATCAACAACATCATTAAATAACCTTCGGTCCCTGTTGGCTCGAAGCCTTCGTCGATGCCTCGGAGTTCCAAGAATGGCTGAAACACGGCAAGTACTCGCTGAAGCTGGTGAGCACCCGATTGAGGTTCTCCGTGAACGTGAAACGGCTCGGCACTTCCTCCGTTTGCGTGCTCACATTCCCCGTCACCCGCTCGTCAGGAAAATTCGATACCGCCCTGAAAGCGACTTCTATCGAGTAGCGCAGAGGACACGCCAGACTCTCACTGGCTTCATAGCTAAGGACATTATACCGCCGGAAGCCCCCTGGTCTCTGCCGGTACCATCGACGTTTGTACGCCTCCCAAACCTTCTGGAAAGAAGAGATCAGGTCCACCCTCAAGTCCTCCGAGCCCATTTTCAGGCTCTGGTAGACGAGAAGTTTTCTACTTTTACGGCAGCATATACCGATGGCGCATCCCGAAACAACAAGTCCGCCTCAGCATTCGTCATACCATCCGAAGGCGTAATGCAGGGACGACGCCTTTCACATCCAACCTCCTCCACAGCTGCGGAACTCTATGCCATCCTTTTCTTTCTACAACACATCGCTGATTTTACACCGCAGGCAGTCTTCACAGACAACAAATCTGCACTTCAAGCAATTGAAAATTCCGGCATACGAGGCCCCTCCGCACCCCTAGTCACAGATGTGTTAATGTCTTACCACACTATCTACGCAGCAGGCCACAGGCTAGTTCTCCAGTGGGTTCCAGCCTATTGTGGTGTCGTGGGGAACGAGCAGGCCGACAGCGCCGCAGAAGCAGCACTCTCGTATCGGAAACGGACCAGTATTGTTATGCTGAGAGGAGACCGCCGTTCCATTCTGCGACGCCTCGTGACACCCCTGGCTTCCCGCCAATGGACAACCGACATTCTCCCCCCTCTATGTTGAGCAGAGTTGATCCAATGCTCGCTTTCCGCATGCCACAAAACACCTCTCGTCAAGATGCTGCATTAACCCACCGAATGCGCCTCGATGTGGCCTTTACAGCTCAGTGGCGTTACCGCTTGAAACAAGTTGACTCTCCCACCTGCTGCCACTGTGGTGCTCTTGAGTATCTGGAGCATACTCTTCTTCATTGCCCCCACTACCAACCTTCCCGAACCACACTCTCCGAGTCTCTTCGTCAGGTGGACTCTCGCCCCTTCTCTCTACCGAAATTGCTTGGTCCTTGGCCCAATCCAGCCCAGCAACGCTCTGCGCTCAAAGCTCTTTTGACATTTCTGGACACCATCAGACTTCGATCGTTATTGTGAAGGGGCTCGTTATTTTATTCCTCACATTCCCACCAGCAATGGGGTAGAGTATCACCTCTGGCAATGAACCTCCCCACTCTCCAAAGTCAAATTAAAGTTGTTGTCACCAGTGATTTTTTTAAAATCCTAACTGGGCTGTAGAAGTTAACGCTCATATCGTTGATAAAAGTACGGGACCTATAACCTAGCCCTGCAGCACCTCCGATAAGACGGAAAGTTATTCCGAGCTAACTTAGTCAATCTGCACAAACTGGTTGCTCTTGAGCGAATAGGCCTCAAGCCATTTTGCTATATTTTGGTTTTGGTTTGGTTGGTATATTTTGGTTTGGTAGTGCTCTTTTTTTGTAGTAATCCCTTATGCGGGACTCGGTCGAATGCTGGAGCAAAATATGTGGGCTGAGAGGCTACGGCCTTGAGTTACGTCATATGACCCTGATGACTTCTTGTGTTCCTTGATCATAATGCTTTCTTTTAACTTTCCCTACACTTCTTTCTGCGTTCCATCATTTTTGTTATTTATGGTCAAAGTTGCCGTATTGTCGGCAAAGTCGCATCTTTGTGTATTTCTTTTTTCATCATTTTGTTTAACCTCGCAACCAGACTTCTTTGACTTGTAGTACCCATTCGTATCTCAAAGCTAAAAATAGTTTTGTGTCTTTACTTATAGAGATGTAGTCCAGAAGAAACGCGAAATCTTTTTTCTCAAATATTTTTTCATACTGCCTTCAGGATGCATATGGCGAGTAGCCCGAATATTTGCGACCCTCAGATAGGTAAACGAACACTTCTTCGATACCGCGGCACGAACACAGTTGCGGTACTTTCATAATTTTGGCGGCGCCATGCGTAGACTGCAGGGTTGGCAAGAGGCTCACCCTGTAACCAGGGGAGAATAACGGACGTATTTTCGTTTCCGTTACTGTTTCCAGTAATTGAACGGCTGTTACAGAGCAGCGGGAGGACAGCCCGTCCGGCTCTATATGCACCTGTTTTGTCCAAGTGCTGCTTCGGTGTCACGTGTACACACTACACAAGTAATTTTGCGTCGCTGGCATGCGCACATTTTGCGAGCCTTAAAATAAATAATGTTAGGACATATCTTTGGTCACTCGAAGTCCAGCAACTCAAGATGGGCGTAACCTTCATCCAATGTCGCGTTCATAGGCGGACGCTCTCAGTAGTAAATAATACTGCCATGGTTACGGTTAAATGACAAAAAAAAAAGTACGAAGTGAGTAACTAAAAATTGTAGGTTCTCATCCTCGTTCTACGGTGGAGTATAATAATGTGTTGATGTCACGGAGTTTCGAGGACTGGGACGAGGTAAATGAGGGATGTACCATTGAGATCCATTATTGTGCCTTCTCGTGTACTATGTAGGATTACTGGGAATGGATTCACCAAAATACAAAAACAAAAATGGAAAGTTACTCAAATTCCATCGCACAACAGGAATAGCCATTACCGAATTCAATACCGGACGATAATTTTCGTTTCTGTTTCTGTTTCCGGTAATGGAGGACAGTGGTATGCGTTTCCGTTACCATCTCCAATTTCGGTAATATGCCGTTTCTGTTTCCGTTACCATTACCCTTCCCTGCCTGTGACTTCTTTGAACTTCGTAGTAGTGGTTTTATTGGTTTTATCCAAGTAACAAAATAAATTGTATAAATTGTTGTAACAAAATCAACGAGGGTCGAGCGTCACTTCTGGGTCCCTATGCTGCGCTTTGTCGGTAGCGCGCACGTGTCGTTCGGGAGAGAGAGCAATGTGACGCAACGTAACCTCGCAATGGAAATTTGGTATTCCCTGTGCTCCAAACGCGTCGTCCATTGACGATGCTGTCGCTCACGGGAACGACAGCTTAGTCCCCGTCGTTATGGTGGGCTATAGTGTCATAAAGCGAAGTGAATGTCTTTTGTCGTAAAGCGAAGCGATAGCTGTCAAAATGGCTGCAATGCGCGTGGCTCTTATGAACGCCGCCACTGTTTGCGCTGGTGTTTAGATCGGACGACAACGCGTTTCTCAGACGTTTTTCGTGAAACTGTTTGACCGCGGAGTCTATACATCACTATCATCCATCTCCAGATTATCAGCACAATAAACAAAGGTCTGCCTAAAGCTTACATTTCTCCACTTGTCGACTGTCGTGACAGGTCCTTCGCCGGTAATTTAGTATCGCGACTATTCCGTCCACTTCTTTTGTTTGTCTAGTTGCGTGTAGGCAGCAGGCAAAATGTCCGTGAATAAATTGCGGTGCTCGATCACGAAATGCAGTACCGTTTAATGTTATTCATGCGTCGAGCAAGAAGCGCGAGAGTAGTATACGTAGGGGGCAGGACGACGACATTGTCACCAGGGCCACCACCGTCGCGTCTGGCAGACTTCACCGGCGAATTTTTTCTGGCGCCCGGCGGGCGGCGCGTGGGCGGAGGGTTGTCCGTGCGCTTACCAGCAGGCGGAGGGCTACGTGAGCATATCGTTGCGTATTGTTCAGCCTGGGCCCACTTCTTTTGTGATTTTTCCATCTGGGCCCACTTTGCTCCCAATTTTATTCTGCTACAACAGGTGTACCGTGGACGGTTTACATGCAAGTATAACACATGCAAAGGTTATCCATACACAAAAGTACAAGTGAAAATATATTTAGTAAAGTCGATAGAGCCGGGAATCATGTTGTGTCCCTGTGTGAAGGAGAAAAACCCAGCCAAAAAATATGAAGCAGAAGAAACACAATACGATACACGTAATAAATATTATACTTATTACGCGGCATGATCCAATAGCACTGAAGAGGTATCACACAGGAAGAATCAAACACAATATTTTTTATCAACGTGTGACTACCTTCTCCTGCCCATTCGCCTACCGGAGGAAATACATGCTCCACGTGAAAATGGCTTCGGAGAAGACAGCCTACAACGCTGGGATGAAATAATAAGACGACGTAGAATCCGCATACCGCCGGAGAAACCATAAGGCTGCTGAAAGTTGCGACGCAATTAACAAAAGACGAGACAGCCGCACACTTTCAACCACTTTACTATGAATCGAAGTCAGCGTGAGAGTGACAAGAGCGCATCTCTGTGGTCGCTATACATGGCTTGCACGTGACGTCACACCATAGCTTTCCCAGTGCTTTTTCCCTCTTTCTTTAGGGCCGGTGCAACCCATCTATATGCGCTGCTGCTGCAACTGCGGCCA
This sequence comes from Ornithodoros turicata, assembly GCF_037126465.1. Lineage (NCBI taxonomy): Eukaryota > Metazoa > Arthropoda > Arachnida > Ixodida > Argasidae > Ornithodoros > Ornithodoros turicata. The sequence continues at coordinate 5,215,967 of NC_088209.1, read as the reverse complement.
GCCGGCATCGAGCAGTCATCTCCACGCAGGCGCTCCCCGTTTCGGTTTCACTCTCTCCTTCCACTACGCACACGCAGTCCTAGCAGAAACGGATTGCTTCGTGTTTTGGTTCCTCTCTCATTTTTTTGCACGTGTTTATTTGAAAACGCTGCATAAAGGAAGCATGCACTGTGCTTACATGACCAGTACGTGGAAATGTTTAACTACCACGCTTTACAAAATTGTCCCCGTATCCACGCTTCTTGGGAAGAAGTGGAGAATGAATGTTTCAACAAGGAGAGTCCCCGTAACGAGCTCGTCATCCCTACTTTCCGCTATGTGATAGACGTGGTGGGCTTCGGCAATATAGGAGAGATCTCACCCGGGGGCGCTGCAAGAGATGGGGAATCGGATCTATGCCCATTACAAGAACGTTTCCATCACGGTTCAGGACAGACCCTTCGGACTGATGAGCAAATTTGTGAGCCCGTTCAACGCCGAATTCAACTACGTCTCTGCAGACATTGTTGACCTTCTTGCTTGTGCCATTGCTCATATTAACTACGCCGTGCGGATGCAGCGACATTTGCAACCAGACTACATTGTGAACTTTGTCATCGACTTACTGAAATACTGTTTGGTGATCAAAACGCAATGCATTAAACAGTCCGAATAACTTTGATGTGTCTGTGTGTTTTTTTTGTTTTTTTTTCACAAAAACATCTTTATTGAATGCATAGAAAGACGTCTCTTGAGTTGGTTGATAGATGCCTGCACCCTCTCTGAATTGCCAGAACAGAAAAGTTTCGGGGAATCTTCACCGGAGCATTGTCATTGTGTGGGTCACGGCACCAGAATGATGGCGCAATGGTGATTCTTTTCATACATTCATTCCGCTACGACACTGCCACGATGACCCATGCTTCTCCTGTCCGAGAGAGAGAGCAACCCATGTGGACTAGAACTTTTATTCTCGATTATATGCGCGTTCATGAAGGACTTGCTCTTTGTTCCATGGTCATTCGATTCCTGACGATGACGACGCTCTCGGGTTCTCTTCAAGATTTTCTGATGCGGCACAAAGAGAGAGTACTACTGTAATCCTATGCACGTCAAAACACTAGCAAAGCTTAACCGCATTTGCAGCTTCCGTAAGGGAAGGCTTGTACGGCGTCCACAAGATAGTGCTTGTCATCGTAAGGGACCAAGCTCTTCTTGAGTCTCAAAATGGTGTACATTGTTTGCTTTATACTCTAGACGGTGCACTGCTTCTGAGAGACTGTCCTTTCGTTGAACAGAGAATCTCGGTACACTTCGTGCAATAAATGTTTCCTCAGCACGTCTTTCTTAACTCCTTTCGCTCTCGCGATCTGTTTGTGTATCCCAGCCAAAAGAAGGCTGTACATTTTGGCTTGGATGGATACGACTTCCTGAATAACAACCACCTCCCGTCTCATCTTTAAAGTACCCCACCTGGTTCACGTACTCGTCGTTGAAAAGTGGGTAGTCCTCTGGATAGGAGGACAGATCTAAGTCGTCCTCAATTTTTGTCAGCTGCTCTTCCAGGCTTTCACGTGTGAGAGAAAACTTATGCTGTCTATATCGCTATAGATCAATTACACTGGACACGTCAAGCGAGAAAAGGGTGACTTTTAGATGAAGCTGTACATTCGTTCTTTAGATATCTCTAGTATTGCAAAGCCCACGTAAAGCGGGTGCGTGCATTTGATGCGACGCTGTTTCATTTCGTACAAGATGCGCTTGTCGCTAAGAATGAGAAAATGGTGACTGTCGATGAAGCTAGCTTTTTCGGAGTGCACTTTCTTTGTCGTAGGCTATATGGTACCCTTTCATCTGTCTCACATTTTGTATTGTCCTACCGAACATACTGTTCAACATAGTTTTGTACAGAAGACGCTGGAATTTTGTGGTCGCGGCATTCCTCAACGTGCCATTTCTCTGCATGAAGTTTCGCAAAAAACTGTCTTGGTAGAACGAGTGGATGCTGTGAACACGTTTTGACACTTTTTTTAACACGTTTACAGAGCGAGCAATGCATAATGAACGACGTAGCGTTCTTTGTCGTAGCACATCAGCAAAAGTTTCTTTGAGGGAGGTACATTCAGCGCCAATGCGTGTTTCAAGTGTCGCTGGTGGGGGAGAGTTCGTTCGGGGAAAAATCCCTGGTGAGTGCATGCGCTTTCTCGAGATAGGACAAGTCTCCCACGTACATGTAACCCATTTCCGAATCGTGAGTAATGTTGAGAAAATCGATCTCGCTCCACCTCGAAGGATCGACCCACTCAAAACCACTTGTCGGGGGATGGAAAGTCATTGCGTACAAGTACAAACTGTTAATGTCAAGATACTGGACAAAAGTATTTTCTTTCTGGGATTCGTAATCGTCGCACCCCTCACGATTAGCCCGATCCTATCAGTAGAAGTTCTTACAAATGCCCCCTCTGAGTCCCTTCTCGATCGTTTCGTACATCTCGCGATCGCTCATGAGCTCGAGTTTGGCTTTGGTGAGCTAGAGAGCGCTGCCCCACACGTAACTGGTGAAGGACACGATGCATAGGATATCCATCTAACGCGTCTCTAGCGCAATCTTCCTGAAATACAGTTCGACGTTGCAGAGCTGACAGGCGTCGAGGGTGACGTAGATACGCGTGTAACCGCCAAGGTTCTTACATTCAAACAATTCGAAAATGTCGAGGGCTTACCGAGAGTCTTTGTCCGTGATCTCTTGGTCGTTTATGTCACTTTTGAAAGTTCATTTGGCGGTAGTGCAGGCAAATTGTACGCTTTGAAACTATCGACGAAGGTGTACGAATAAATGCTCTTCCTGACGAGGCATGGAAACAGTCACCAAACATTTGACAGGTACAATGAGACGCGCTCTCGCCGGGGAGGGTTCCCACCAGGTTCGACAAGGAGAGGGTGAAACACTGCGTGGTATCATGGAAATTGAGATCGCCAATGTTGAACCCTCTGATCTTTTCAGTACTCGAAGCTAAGATGCATGCTTCACCCAGATTTAGAACGTGCATGTGGCATATTGCAGGTTGTGCACGCACACGACGAGTTATTTGGTGTTACGACACGTACGGCTACACTTATCACACAACGTCGTGACAAAATTTGAACAACCGGGCTCTACAAAGCTAATGTGGTCGTGATGCGACACTTTTCCTGTATGTCAGTTAAATTCGATTCCACTAAATTTGCAGTGCGTTGCGCTCTCCTGTTGAAAGTGGTCTTCCATACTCATGACCAACGGCGAGGGACAGTGGTTCAACCTATTGATTTGATCGCAAAATCCTTTAAGCACGAGCAAGCGTTTTTCTGCCACATAGGGTCACAAATAGCCATCTAGGCCTACTATTTATCCGTCGCAACTTCTCACTACAACGATGCGGAACGAGCCCGTCCTGTGCACACTCGCGGCGTCCTTAACGAGTGCAATCTTTTCCACAACACTCTCCGTATGTAATACCGCGAAATAGGGATAGGGATGCAAGTACTGTATCTTGTTGAAGGAGACGCTCTCCCCCACTTTTGGCTGCTCCAATGCCTCTCTCGTCCCATAACCGCTTATGCATTTAGCGCAATAAAAGTTGTCACTTTGTCCCATGAAAGTGCTAATTTTTTTAATGCCATAGAAATGCTCCCTAACATCGAGCAGATGGACTTTTTCTTTATAGAGCGTACAGGGAACCCGTTCCATCGAACTCGTCTGCTCGTCGAATGTGCAGGTGTACACGGAGATTTTGTTTTTTCTCTCCCGTGGGTAATGTCTTCGTGTACGTCTGTAATGTGTCGTGTATACCTTGATTTGGTCCATGTATAGTTTAGGTCCGCCACTCGATTTCAACCTTGAAATCTATATACCTGGATGTAATTATGCATCATAATCATATATGTAATGTGCATCATAATCTTTAATTAATATGTGGTGCTCGGTTCCACAAATCCCTCTAGAGACCTGTGATTCACGGAAAGTTTCGGCAGCGGCGGCCATGCAATCTCCATGCGCCCATTGTTTACCTACGAGTGCCTACGCGCACCTCATCCTCTTCCCAGCATTCTCTTCGCCTGTTCTCTCTCATCCGTCGCTAGGAACGCATACCACTTCCGCTAGCAGACAGCAGCGGAAGCGTGCTACGGAAGTGCATTTGATGCTTGTATTTGATTCAGAGTGGCCGCAGATGGACGTTTTTTTTAAGCGTCTACCACCAAAACACAAACACACCTTCTCTTATAGATATCTGAGTCTTTATTGTCCCCGTGAGGCGTTCAGCGTCCTTGCACTGGTGTGTTTGCTGTCAAGTATAGTAGCCCCGTCATTATTTCTTCACGACGTCAATGAAAACTGAGATATCTATAAGAGAAGGCGCGTTTTCGTGGCAGACGCTTCAGAAAAATGCAAAACCTCTATCTGCGGCCACTCTGAATCAAATACAAGCCTCAAATGCACTTCCATAGCACATGCGGCTGCTGTCTGCTAGCGGAAGTGGTACGCGTTCCTAACGACGGGCGAGAGAGAACAGGCGAAAAGAATGCCGGAAAGAGGGTGAGGTGCGCGTAGGCAGTCGTAATTAAAAAATGGGCGCGTGGAGATGGCATGGCCGCCACTGCCGACTGCCGAGATTTTCCGTGAATCACAGGTCTCGCGAGGAATTTGTGGAACCGAGCGCCGCGCATATTAGTGAGTTTTAGTATACCGTTGATAAGGTTATCGTGCCTATCGGAACCAATCGCAGTGGTGCGTGACTCAGAATCTTATCCACTGATTGGTTCCGGTTGATACGGTTCGACTCAAGCCACGTTATCAACGGTCTGCTAAAACTCTCTATTAATAACAGATTACGATGCATCTTGCATAATTACATCCAGGTATGTAGATTTCAAGGTTGAAATCGAGTGGCGGACCTAAAGTAGACACGGACCGTGGAAAGCAAAGGGTTGGCGGTGTCGCAGCTAGTCTCATCGATAATATATGATTCACGTTTGATATGGTATAACATTCACTTTGTGATTCCAATACCACTACTCAATTCTGCATGTATCCTGGCGGCTGAGGCGTTTCAATGAGAATGTCCAGGAGGCAGATCGAGCGCCGAACGTTCTCTGTTTTCGACTTCTCGTCGAAGAAAGGCGAGTAAGGACAGAATTGTGGCAGACTCAACTAGAGTAGAGCTGTCGTGATGCAATTCCGAGGAAGATGCCGCTTGTTGGTTGTCCTCGTTGGCCTGATGCGATTTCGAGGAAGATGTCGCTTGTGGGTTATCTTCATTGGCACCTTTTTGTCGGCGGTAATATTGAAGTTCCAAATACGGATGAAGTTGGCGTAGCAACGGCGTGACGAGTACAATGCTATAGGAACTCTCCGGTGCTCGAAGGCTTTTCAAGTTTCGCATCCGTACTGTAACTGTGTCGTCTAACAGGCGAAGTTTGCCACGTCGTCGGAAGATCGCACCACTGGAAGCTCAAGGAGATGAGTCATGTGCTCCGATATCAGACGATCCGGATTTCCAAACTGCTGATGAAGAATTTGGATGGCGTAAGATAATTTTCCACAGTAAGATCAAGACCTTTAATTGCTTGTGATAACTGATAAGGTAGGATTTTGATAGACGCCAGAGCTGAATTGGTCCCAAAAGGACTGCCAAGATGACAATTCCCCAGTACAGAGCTCAGTTTGGAGCTTGGGTAATCGTGGCACGTTAGTGGGCAATTGCAGTGCCGTGTTGCTTTGGATCAGGGGTTGACGAGCTTTGTCAATCGTTTCAAGACTGGTGTTCGAAAGATGGCGGTTCGCCCTGAGGGTAGAATTGGCAATAAGCTCGAGGTACTGGTCACATCCTTCCCCCGTTTCGGTATCGATTTCCTCATCGTCCACAGTGGCTGAAATCTGATTATCCATACCTGCATATATAGCTGCCTTGCTGGTTGGTGAGGAGAGAAAGCTTGAGCTCTAGATCTTGTCGAGAAGGGCTCGTTGAATTCAGGATGTCCTTGATCTCGTCGGTTAGTCTTGTGATCCTAGCGCGGAGAGGGGCCCGTTGTCGTTTTAAACGCTCCATGATTGGAGAATCATTTCGTTCAGAAGAGAAGAGGTGTGTATGCCTCCCGAGTTTCTGCACCAAAATGTAGGAAAGGATGACTCCAATTCAGAACTAGTGTTTAATCCAACACGAACGAGAAATGTCCACGAGCTTGAGCTTTGATGATTCACGAAGATGGGCGCAGGTGGGGTCAGGTGATCCTCATCCTCTTCGCAATTTCTTATGACCTCATTTGTTTACAAACAGGGAGGGGTCTATTGCTGGACATCAACGAAAACGACCTAAGCGGGTTGCACTCCTCCTCAGGCAACCTGCGCTGCACCTGCGTAATGCTATTTTGTGTCCGAAGTAACTTGGAAGTCACTTCGTCGTTACTTTTTTAAGTAACTCAGTAACTGCGAGTTACATTTCAGGCTGAAGAACTTCGTTATTAACGTACTTACATTTTGCACACGGTAACTTAACTTGTAACGAGTTCTTTTTGACGGGTAACTTCTCAATCTATGGAGATACCGCCACAGTTCGTTATTGTATCATATGTATTTTCTGTGTGTGTGCGTGTGTGTGTTAGTGTGGATATCTCTAACAAAGTAAGGTTTATAGCCTCTGCTAGAATGAAAATTCTACAGTGTTCGCCTATCTAGATTGCGAGGATGATTTTATGGTGCTTCAAATGACACATTATTTTCCTCTGTTGTTTACGACTTGGAGAATGTGCCGCTTGGAGAAACCGGTTCGCTCTGATATTGTTGAACAAATTATTTTCTTATATTTACGCTAGTCGGTTTGACATTTATTAAATTTGTACTGTTTCTCGTTTTGCTTGAGTACTGTTTTGCTGATGTTAGCATAATATTTCTCATCTTGCTTCAAAACGATTGTCTAAGACCGGTTTGCACTGATATTAATGCATGTTCTTAGATTTTGCTGGCTACTGGTTGCTCTTCGGAATTGATTACTGCTAGCATCTATTTGCGATAATTGTTGAATAAAATATATCGCCATTGGATAAACTTGGCTGGTCATGAGAAAATCCCCGTTTGGGGACAGAATGTGAAAGAGATTGCGTTCCCTCACCCCTTGGAGTGACAAAGGATGTGCGGTTTCTTCGCTTTTGGGCTGTATAGGGAGGGAGAGGGAGTGAACCCAACCGGGCTCAAGTAGCGAAAGAGATTGGTTTTTCTCTTCGTACTGTGTCCGTTTTCTGTGTGTTGGATACCTCCGTCAAAGTAACGTGTATAGTGTCTGGTAGAATGAAAATTGTATAGTGTTCGAGTAGATTAGGTCGCGAGGATGATTTTATGATAGTTCAAATGATAGATTCATTGATAGTTCATTGTAACTTATTAAATTAGTAATGTTTCTCGTTTTAATAGATTGTTTCGCTATTATTTTCCTGCATGTATATTGCTACGAATCATCTTCGAGAAACTTCCAGGGCAAGCACGAAACTGTACATCTCATCCCGGCGCGCGCTGAAGAAGAAGCAAGAAGATTCCAGACACATCCCGCTTGAGGAGCCATCTTCTTGGGGAGAAGAAGAAGAAGAAGAAGGAGCAACAACAACAACAACAACATCGCCTGCTCTCTGGCAAACGTACGTGCTATTGTTTCTAGAGTTTTCGCCGCGAAGCTTAAATGCTTGTGCGCTCCAGGCTGGAGCATTCATTCTTTGGACTCAGTTGTGTTCAGAGAGCTATCACGCTTGTGTTTTTGCTACAAAGTAGTTTAATAAACCGTTTGCTGTTTATTCGACGACTTGCCGGCCCATTTCGCTTCGTGACGTTTCTGGTGGAGGTGCGGGGCATCGTTTGTTCAGCGACCTGGAAGACCAGCTGCGACGAAGCAGAAGACAGCTTGGCCCGCATGCAGAATTCGGTCCATTAGAACCCCATAAGCGCAAGAAGAAGATGACTGCGGAGACCAGCACCCAAGTGGCGCAACCTGTTGCCACGCCCATAGCCCGGTCGCCGAAGACATTCAGCGGGGAGTATTACGACGACGTGGACGATTGGGTCGACCACTTCGATCGGTCGAGCGGATTGCCAGGTTCAACAACTGGAATGACGACCAGAAGCTCGTCAACGTCTACACTCCCTGGAAGGCACCGCGAAGACATCGTTCGAGAACCGGGAGACTTCTCTCGCGTCCTGGGACGTCTTCAAAAGCAAACCCTGTGAGGCGTTCGCTTTTCAGCAACGAGCTGAACGCCCTGAACATCTGCTCCAGAGACGGATTCAGCTGCCAAACGAAAGCGTTACTGGCTTCGTCGAAGATGTGCTGCGGCTCTTCCGGCGAGCTGACCCCAAAGCATCCGAGGAGAAGAAGATTCAACGACTCATGACGGGCGTAAAAGAAGATATCTTTCGCGCCCTGTCCCGAAATCCACCCGCCACGACCGACGCTTTTCTGGACGAAGCCGTCAGCATTGAGAGGGCCCTGCTCTCTCGCGCTACCGTCGACCAACGACACCAGGGCTACGAAGCTTTCTTCACGACCGCTGGACTTGACGTCGGATCGCTCAGACAGCTGATTCTAGAGGTGGTACGCGAAGAAGTACGAGCTCTCCTCTGTCCTGAGAAGGCCCAAGACCCTTTGTCTTCGATCGGTGCGATCATCAAGGACGAGGTTCAGCAGGCAATCCAGACGTCGTCAACCGTCAACCCCGACGCCGAAGTATCGAGACCAACCTATTCCGCCGCTCTGACACAGGTGCCACCTACTCGTCCGCCGTACTACGGAAACCGTTGCACGCCTCCTCGGCCTGTCCAACCTACTCCGAGCGTCCCGCCACACACTCAGCTATTTCGCAAAACGGACGTTTGGCGGACTCCCGCTTCAGGCCGCTTTGCTACCACTGCGGAGAGGCCAACCACGTCTATCACCGATGTACCTTGGCTATCCCGGATTTTCACCCGACTCCCCCCACCCTCAGCGCGGTATTCGCCCCGCCGCAATTGAAGACTATCTACGGCAGCAGAATGCTTCTGCTGGCTCACGACGCGACCTGTCCCCGAGCGTCCCCCACCGCAGCTGGTTGCCGGGAAGAGCATGTTCACCGTCACCGGCAAGACGACCTGTGTGGCGCAGCCCTAACCGGGAAAACTGAAGACTGCAGCTCCGGGAGATGAAGCTGCGGACCGACGACAAGTTACAATTCCTCAAACTCGACCAACAGCAACGCTGCACCGCCATGACGCTTGAAAAATTACCAATAACCTGAAAATACTCATTGACGGCCATGAGATGATTGCGTTAATCGATTCTGGAACCGACGACTCCGTTATAAGTGGTACGTTGGCTAAGAAGCTTCGCAAGGTGCAAACGGAAGTGGGATGAGCCTGACATCAGGACTGCTCGTGGACACGTCGTAACACCGGCTGGCCGATGCACTGCAGTCATACAAGTGCGTGACATCAAATACGTCGTTAGCTTCGCCGTCCTACATATACACGCCGTAATAGTCGGAATGGACTTCCTAGTGGAAAATGAAGCAGTCATCGACTTCACAAATGGAGTTATCTCTTTCAGAACGCCGGCAACTGCGTAATAGACAAGTGGTGGGCACGAATAACCCCGGAGAAACGCGCAAACACAGACGTAACCGCCGTGACGAGTCAGCACGTCAACCTACCTCCCTTGTCTTCAGTCCTTGTGACCGCTACGTACGACAGAGCATCGACTGGCTGTTTGTTGGCTGAAGGCAACACGCGATCCCCAACTCCCAACTCCGCGAATGAGGAATTGGGATAGCAAGAGGAATTGTGCCCGTAAGAAACGGAATAGTCGAACTCCTGGTCACAAATTTTCGCACGGAGCCACAACACTTCACAAATTGCACGAAGATAGCCGCCATCGTAGACCAATACACCACTACGAATGTTTGTCTGATGGACGCTTCTCGCATCACGGTCACCGCGGAACACGAGGCCGGACATCTCGACGTAAACCCTCAACTCAATACAACTCAAAAGCAAACACTTCTCCAGATGCTCAACGATTTCAGTGACTGTTTCGCTGCATCGTCGAAAGTAAGACAAACGCCCATTGCGAAGCACCGCATCATCGTCGACGAAAACGCCCGTCCAATTCACTGCATGCCGTACCGGGTCTCCTGCAAAGAGCGAGAAACGATCTGAATGCAAGTAGAAGAGATGCTAAGAGATGACATTATCCAGCCGTCGACCAGTCCGTGGGCATCGCCGGTGTTACTAGTGAAGAAGAAGGACGGAACACTCAGGTTCTGCGTCGACTACCGGCTAACTCAATACTCGACTACACTAACTCAATAAGATAACGAAGAAGGACGTTAACCCATTACCGCGCATCGACGACACGCACGATCGCCTTCAAAACGCAAAATTTTTCTCTTCCATGGACCTCAAGACAGGGTACTGGCAAATCGAAGTCGACGAACGGGACCGTGAAAAGACTGCCTTCGTCACTCCGGATGAATTCTTCCAATTCCAATTCAAGGTTATGTCTTTCGGCCTGTGCACAGCACCAGCGACGTTACAGCGAGTTATGGATACAGTTCTCGCCGGGTTGAAATGGCAAACCTGCCTCGTGTACCTCGACGATGTTGGCGTCTTCGCAAGAGCTTTCGAAGAACATGTTGAACGGCTAAAGCAAATCCTCGAGGCTATCAGGACTGCAGGGCTGACGTTGAAGCCTCAGAAGTGTCGATTCGGCTACGAGGAACTCAGATTTCTCGGCCATCTCGTGAGCAACGACGGCGTACGCCCCGACCCCGAGAAGACGGCGGCCATCGCAAATTACCCAGTTCCTTCTAACGTGAAAGACGTTCGAAGCTTCCCTGGCCTTTGCGCCTACTACCGACGATTCATTCGGAACTTCTCAAGAATTGCGTCACCCCTGAATGCCCTCACGAAGGACGGATCCACGTTTATCTGGAGTGAAGCCCAGCAACAGGCGTTTGAAGACGCGTCTACAGACCGCACCCGTGCTTGCCCGCTTCGATCCAAACGCCGAAACAGAAATACACACCGATGCAAGCAACGATGGTCTAGGAGCGGTGCTCGTTCAACTTCACGATGGCGTCGAACGTGTCATCGCTTACGCAAGCAGAACGCTAACCAAGTCAGAGAAGAACTATTCGACGAACGAAAAAGAGTGCCTTGCACTCATATGAGCCATCACAAAGTTGCGTCCCTACCTGTACGGACGGTCGTTCAAGGTGGTAACAGACCACCATTCTCTGTGCTGGCTGGTTCAAGGGACCCCTCAAGACGCCTAGCGAGATAGAGCCTCCGATTACAGGAGTATGACGTAACCATCACTTAGAAGTCAGGAAGAAAACACAACCACGCCGCCTGCCTGTCCCGAGCACCACTCCAGCGACAGGACAACGGTTTCGAGGACGACGACGCCTTCCTCGGTCTAATGAGCGCGACTACCATGTCTATCAAGCAGTACACTCTTAAATTTAAAACACCCTTTAGGGTGTAATCCGGGTGTAACTGGGGTGTAAACTAATTTTTACTCCCAAATTACACCAGCTCGAAGAAACATCCTGGGATGAGGGGTGTTAAAATGGGTGTAATAATAACGTAACACCTTATTTACAACGTCCACTGAGCTCGGGTGTAAAAGAGGCGTAAAATGGGTGTAGCGGGCATAGAGCTTTTACATGAACTGTATTTCTTTTGAAACCACAATGATATGCTTCATGTTACCTACAGATGCATACAATAGGGCACCTCTGTAGAAATTTTGAGTCTACACTCTAAATCCTGCGACGAACATGTGCCGGTTAAAAAAGTTCCCTCAGAAAGTACAGCCGGTACACAGCCGTAAACGTCTGGAAGCAGCCGTATGAGCTATCAAATAGTAAGCTCAACGATCCTTATCGCCAAATATGTCTGCCCCGCTGAATAATATGTGTGCCTCCTGAGCCGTATACTCGTGTGCTTGTCGAATAATCCGTGTGCCCGCTGAATATGTGTGCCTTCGCCCCTTCGCCCTTCGCTGGAGCGTACTACGTTGTTCCGCGCTCCGCCCGTGAGGAGTGACGTGGCACCGCGTATTCCACCGCAGTGCATTCGTCGCTGCGTTCGTGCCTGTTATGTGCGCTGCAACCTCGCCTTTGAAAGGACGACAACCTTGCTTTTTAATTACAAGTTTAATGTTTGCTTAAGGTAAGTCAACCTGGCTGTGATGCAACGTACGACGCCTGCGTTTTACTTGTGTTTAACAATTGTTCTGTTGCAGACGATGGACACATTGCAAATGGCGGCAGGACGCAGGAGTGGATCGGCTACATCGGTGAAGCGACGATTTATATTACAAGCGAGGCTAATTGTATTCTTTCGTTATAGGTGAACGTGGGACTCTATCGACTGCAAGGACGTGAGTTACAAAAAGCTGTAATATTCTAGCATTAACGTTTGAACAATACCAGCGTGATGTTCACTTCGGTTTCTTTACAGGTAGTGTCCTGTCTCAACGGTCACGCATATGCGTGCAAAACTGCAACTGCTTCTCACATCGAAGAGGGGTCTGGTGCCACATGCTCGGACAATTATTCGTTGGCCATTTCGTTTGAGGAACTGTCGTGTTCGTCACTAAGGATGACCTTGGTTGAGCTTTGCAGTGCCAGCCTGGTGCATCGGAGGGGTTGTGCCCATGCAACGTGTGCTCCATATGTGTGTGTTGGGATTAGTGAACTGTGTATGCGTTCCATTCGGCCAACGATGATGTACTGGATGAAATTTAAAGGTATGTGCACGCCAATAAAATTTGGTGTTTCAAGTTCAATGTCCTTGGTGCATTTTTTCCCCTATTTTCTTCTTCTTCTTTTTCTTTTTTTGCGAATCCTGGAGATCATTTTCTTTAGAGAACTCGAGAGGCATAATGTGTCTCGCGTATTAGTTGGTACAAATATTCCTTCATTACGTCCGGTACACTGTGGCTCCTGGCGTCTGCAGCGATGCCGTACCAGTTGTTTCAGGGGGCACAGGGCACCTACAGCTTTCGCAGGCTGCCTCTTGAAGTCATCTGGTGCACTTCTTGAGAAATGTGCCAGTTGATCAGGCGGCACCTATCCGTCAATGGGTTTAGAATGTACATTGTACCTATTTGAGACGTACTTGTCTGAAGTTTGAGTTTCGGGCTTTCACAGCATTCTGCAGCCTCTGTGAAGAGTTGTTGCAAGTAGTAAGCAGCAGGCAGGTCGGGAAAAATCTGCTGTGCCTGTTTTTTACTCACTACCTGCAGCATGCCGCAGAAAGCAGCGAAACCATGAAACCCAAATGACAGACAGTATGTCGTCAGCAGTACATGTCCAGCTCAATATGACTTTTTTTCAGAGCATTCAAGAAAACCTGTGAAGCGAAAAAGCCGCTGCTCCTTGAGGGCACATTAAGGTTTGGCACACTTTGATATACTGACGTCAGGAGTTTTAAAGCAGTGTTGCCCAGCAGGACTTTACATCATTCTTGTTGAATGTTTCTTTTAAGACCCCAGAACTAAGGGAGACCGAGCTTTGTTATGCAATGCACAAAGCAGGTGCTTTGTATCCTGGCAAGCAAGAGTTTCATGCCATATATAGCTTCGGTGGTAATTACGGTTCTAGTATTGATATGTGGTGTTTGTCTGGTTTGGCCTCATTAGCAATACAAAGGATTGTAACTGCGGTAGCAATTGGACCTCAAGCACTATGAAATAAAGAACCTGTATACTTGACCTACGTCTGGACTTTTCTTTTCAGGTGCATTTCCCAAATGCTGCAGTGGCTGTGCATTTGGTGCTCGTGGAAATTTCTTGTGTCCACAGTAATTAGCAGAGAGGCACTCCCCTGAATTATGTATGAGTAATTCAACTCCTCATTTATTGGACTGCGTACATGTGCATAGATTCACAGTTTCGGGCTGCTGGCATTTGTGAGAACTATAGCATCTATCTCTCAAGTAGCACACGTATTACTTGACAGATAAACAACACCTTTTTGAAGGGTGTAATATTACCAGGGGTGTTAAATTACACCCTAAAGGGAGTGAGTTATAGCACTTTTGGATTACACCCTAAAGGGTGTTTTTGAAGTAGCAAATTACACCCTTTTTTGAGGTTGTAGCCGGTGGAAAAGGGTGTAATATTACACCCTAAAGGGAGTGAGTTATCGCACTTTGGGATTACACCCTTATTACACCCTAAAGGGTGTAAAAAAATTAAGAGTGTACGACAACCCCGAATTGAAGACACTCGTCGACTATCTGGAGGGCCGCGCCGACAACGTTCCTTCAATCTTCCGATGATCACTCTCAAATTTTTCCCTACGTGATGGTGTCCTCTACAAAGAAAGCCACGCACCACAAGGCGCTACGTGGCTCCTCGTTGTGCCTGGAGACATGCGCCTCGAGATTCTTGAATCCTGCCACGACGAACCGTCATCAGGTCATTTGGGATACAGCCGGACACTGGCCCGTATAAGGGAAAAGTACTACTGGACAAAACTGGCAAAGACCATCCACCACTACGTAAGGACGTTCCGGAAATGCCAACGACGAAAAACGCCGCCGGTACGACCTTCTGGGTACCTTCAGCCAATCGCTCCGCCGTCGGCGCCGTTCAAGCAGATTGGGATGGATCTACTCGGGCCCTTCCCACGTTTGTCTTCCGGAAATCGTTGGATAATATTCGCCACCGACTACCTGACACGCTATGCCGAGACTAAGCCACTTCCACAGGGCACAACAGCAGAAGTGGCGAAGTTCTTCATCGAGAACATCGTACTACGGCACGGAGCTCCGACGGCCTTAATCACCGATAGGGGAAAGGCATTTCCATGCAGGCTAACACAAGAAATCATTCGACACAGCCACACCGCCCACCGGAGGACAACGGCGTACCATTCGCAGACGAACGGGCTCACCTAACGCCTAAACAAAGCCCTTGCCGACATGATTTCGATGTACGTCGACGTCGAGCACAAGACATGGGACGGAATATTGCCTTACGTCACGTTCGCCTATAACACGGCTGTCCAGGAAACAACGGGATTCACACCGTTCCGCCTTGCACACGGCCATGACGCATCGACTATGCTGGACGCGATGCTGCCGCACGAACCCAGTGATGAGGAACTGTACTGTCTGTACTTCACACAGTACTACCTGTACTTACTGTACTATCTGTACTTCACACAGCGAGCAGAAGAAGCCCGCCAGCTGGCCAGACTACGCATTAGTCAACAGGAACGCGTCGATGAAAGAAGATACAATTTGCGCCGTCGAGACGTACGCTTCAGTCCAGGCGACTTGGTATGGGTTTAGACGCCGATTGGACGACGAGGCCATAGCGAGAAGCTACTCGAGCGTTACTTCGGTCCCTACAAAGTACTTCGACGCATTGGAGACCTGGATTACGAAGTGGTACCCGAATGTAGCGCTCCCTCTCGACGACCCCTGAGGACTGAAATAGTTGACGTCGTTCGACTCAAGCCGTACTACAGCAGGTAGAGCTGTAGACTGGTCGGAAGGAGACAACATGACGAAAAAAAAAAGACAAAGAACGGCATCGAGACGATGCCGCATCTACGGAGGGGACAATGCCACGAATCATCTTCGAGAAACTTCCAGGGCAAGCACGAAACGGTACATCTCATCCCGGCGCGCGCTGAAAAAGAAGCAAGAAGCTTCCAGACACATCGCCTGCTCTCTGGCAAACGCACGTGCTGTTTCTAGACTTTTCGGCGCGATGCTTAAATGCTTGTGCGCTTCAGGCTGGAGCATTCATTCTGTGGACTCAGTTGTGTTCAGAGAGCTATCACGTTTGGCTTCTTGCTACCAAGCAGTTTAATAAACCGTTTGCTGTTTATTCGACGACTCGCCGGCCCATTTCGGTTCGTGACAATATCCTGTTTACTTGTTGGATGATACTTGGCTCTCTGTTAGTGCTAGCTGTTGATCTTGTTGTGTTTCGCATTACTTCCCTGCATCTGTGCTATTCACTTCATAAGAAACTGATTAATTAAATTTGTGTCGTGTTGAAATATTCAACTTAGCTTCCCTATTGTGCTTGAAATTACTTACATCAGAACATGTAATTGAAATTAAAACTCCACTATTGTCACGACTCAGACTTTTCATAATAAAATTTGTAATTTTGATTGTAATCGTATTTATTACGTTCTTTGATTAAATATGCTATTCACTTTAATTCTGATTCATTGAAAACTTTTGTGTATGATTACCGTTATTACAAAATATTGTGCTTAATTATTTCTGTGTGATACCTCTTTAATGCTATTGGTTCACACCTGTAATAAGTAAGTATATTCTTTATTCTTTATTATGTGTATTGTATTGCGTCTCTTCTGTTTCATGTTTCTGGCTGGGTTTTTCCCCTTAATGCAGAATCAGAACATAGTTCCTGCCACTATTGGCTTTAAAGGGACTATGAAATGATTTTTTTCTCGTTCTCATCAGAAAGAAAACCTTTTTCCGAGTCTAGGACCAAAATTTTACCTTCATCATGCGAGGAGTATTCTCGGGAGCGAATTTAAACGGAGCGGCGAAGGGAGGACAGCTGGCGCCGCGCCGTGACGAGCTGCCGAGCGAAGACACAGCGGGCAACTTGACGGGACCACGGCCGGCTCGGCAACACGTCATCGTGACGTGATGCCGAGCCGAAGGATCTCGCCAGGAGCATGCGCCGTAGGATCCCGCGTATGCGTTCATCGGGAGTGGAAATCTCCATGAGGGCAGCTTCCGCGCGATGGTCGCAGTCTATCGCAGTCGCATAGTCGCATCCTGTGGTTTTCGCACGACCATCTCTATAATACACGACCATAACACTCGCCCGTTCGCCTATGGGACTTCCGTCCGCGCCTCATGGAGCGGAAGTGCCGTATTTCCGCGCGGAGCGCCCGCCAGGGGCGCCACTTGCGGGACCTAGAAGAGCGCCTCTTGTAGCTCAGCTGTGTGCAATATGAGTGGTCCTTGTGGTTAATTCTTCGTGCGTACATGTTTGTGTATTGTCGCAGGTTCTCTGTTCATGTAGAGCTAAGAGTTCTGAAACTAAATACTCAGAAATAGGCTGTGCTCTGAAGCGTAGGTGGCATGTAAAACTGTGAAACTCGCGCACTATGTGCAGTACATCGTACACATAAACTTGGCAGCAGCACCTTGTGTGTTGGGCCAGTTATCATGCGTTTATGATTGTCAGACGCAAGCGCGTTCTTTACGTTTCACGTGAGAGGCGTTCCGTGTTAACATACAGGGCAGTTACAGAGAATGGGTGAATGCGACCGTAAGAAGAAACTGTTCCTGGCAGAGAGATGACTCACACCTGTTACGACGTCCAACAGAATTTGTTGTATAAGCAGCACTTCAGTTTTAAATCAGCAGTTGCTTGTTTTGTTTTCCTACTTATTGGTCCCTTTTTATTTTACTTTTACACTTTTTTTCTTCTTTTGCGGTTTGCAATTACAATGCTCTGCTAACTTTTATTATGCTGTTCGGATAGAAGCCACCCTGAGAATTTTTCTTGATGGTGGCTTTTCTGCGACGCTACCTTTTGGTGCCTTTTTTGTGTTCGTTTTGCACTCCTGGGAGATGCAAGGCTGTGTAAACTTCGTGACCACTAAACGTAGGTACCGTAGCCACGGTGCCACGGCTGAGAATTTTGCGCTTTGCGCCGATGCTAAAGCCTTCGGCCTTGAAATGCCGAGAACACGCAGAGTTCGAGCTAGCATGCAGGCGAAAAACGATTTTAGATGGAGAGTTTTTCGCTGTTGTTGCAGACAATGGTCGCGGCTGTTACTTTGTTGTACGAAGTATCTTCATCAAATTGAATGCAAGCCTTTGCTCATCGGCACCAGTGAAGATGCTGTTCTCTTTTGCGAATCTGATTATACGACCGAACACAAGAATCCTAAGTGATGCAGTCAAAAATTTCTAATATTAAAATTACCGTGATCATCTAACAAATAAATGCTATTTTTCCTTGCTGACTTGTCATGTTCATCGTTATTTCTGTAATTCCAGATGACATCTTCATCAAAGTATTTATGTTACTAGTTACGACATTTGAATACTGTATATTTTATATTTAAATACTCCTATCGAAAAGTATTTATGAAGAGTATTTAAACACCCCTTTCAACAAAGTATTTTGTATTTATATTTAAATACTCAAAAAATGCATTTATGTCCACCCCTGGTCGGAGGCCACGGTTTATTATTCGTTTTTTTTTTTTTTTTCAAAGAGAGATGCGTAAAAGGTACTCAGCTATATTAGATAAAACTGTTTATGGTACACGCTGCCATCCAAAAAGTGCACCCTATATGAAATGAAACATTCGCAATTCGCAATGAAGTTACTTGTGTCAAGACGCCGCGATATATTTCGAGCCACTTCTCCCGTAAGACAGCATTTGAGCGCGGAGCTCGTGGCATGAAATAATTGTGTTCGACACTGCTTTCTTCGGCTTGCAAAGCGGGACGGTGCAGTACACCATCACGTCTGCACCAAGCACAAACCATGCACTGGAGACAAACACTGTCCACCGCGTGAAAAATAGCAAAAACCAAACGCGAATGACGGCAGCAACGGTATCCGCAGAGCATGCGTCGTCTGCCGAGGGTCCCGTATTCAGCGCCACAAACGCGCGGCGGCCGCTTGGCGAAACTACATCAGTGGCGCTGGGGCTAGGTGCGAGTGTGATGGTCGTGTGTTATAGAGATGGTCGTGGGTTTTCCTCGACATGCCGAGAAGATGTTTTATAGTTGGTTGCCCTAATTTACGTCAATATTCCCCTGGTATCCAATGTCTCATGCTTCCCAGTGACGAGACGGACAGCTTTTGATGCCAAGAAGCAATCAGACCACCGGAGTGGAAAGACCATGTGGTGCCATCGACTGATCGTGTTTGTAGCGGACGTTTGCATGATCGAATTTACGAAGGGTACGCTGAATCTCCTCAACATACTGGATAACGAGCTCAGTGTCGTCTGAATCAAGGTGCAACACCATCACAATACCTGTCCACACGAGGGAAAGAACATCTACCTAAACGGCGCAAAGGTGTGAGTATTTTCCATTATTGGGGCTAACAAAGGTTTCTCAGTCCGTGTGGTTTAAATGCTATCATAGATTTCAGGATTGCGTGAATGGGTTAACTCTCATCTGCGTGACTCGGAACCTTGCGCCGCTTACCGCACAGAGAGAGTAAAAAAAAAAAAAAAAGAAGTTACCGAATCTAGTCCCTAAACTCAGGTGGTGCACTGTTGATAAAAGTACACTTCGTTTAGCATGATCTTAGAAACCATACTTCAACAGAATATTTATGTAATATGTTGAGCATACGTATCCATTCTTTTCTCTTCACTCAGTAGCTTTCATGTTTACAGGTGACTTCATCAGCGGAGCCTGAAACCCCTTAGGTGAGACAGCATGATCATTGTAACCGACTATTCAGAGCAGACAAATGCTGTGCATCCTCTTTTCAAATTCCTCTTTAATGCAGTGTCTTGCCTACCATTCGGGCTCTGTATATTGTTCACAAGTTTGTTTTTATAACTTTTTCGTTATTTGATTTACAGTTTGTTTTATCATGTGCACAAATATGATATTTAGGGGGACATTTTCTTGTTTACACTTCTTATCTTATAATCATTGCTCAGTTAGATTACATCATTTGCATTCACCAGAACTGGAATTGTATACTGTGTTATTTTCTTCTCTCAAATCAGGGCAGCCCATGTGTATGACAGCTGAAGTCTTTCACCAGGGTAACATGCCAGGGCAACTCCAGCATGTGCTCTGCAGGTCACCGCTAAATTAAAGGAACCTACCTTTGATGCACTATGTCCTCATGAGATTTTGTTCCTGCTACAACTCTGCGCTTTGTTTCACATTACCAAAAAATAACCCTACCAACCATTATCATACCAGTGGTGTACTGCTGTGTTCAACCAGTTCAACTTGCTCTGGGTATCCTGCAAAGCCGTGCAGCTACTTCAGCCCTTATTTGCTGGTAACACTGGTGCCAATAGTTGTTAGATGAGCTGTGTGACAGTGTAAAATAGAACATACCATGTGTTCTATTAAAAATAAAAATTATACGTGTATAGCATATAATGCGTATAGTAGATGTTACGTCTTAGTTAGTGTACTATTTTAGCTAAATGTCGACATTTCAGCTGTGTGAGCCTGATGCCCTCGTCCTTGACGCACATACAAGTGTGCCCACACCCTTGGAGGAGCCTGCATAGCGAGGACTGTGTCCCGGTGGCAAATAGAACAGTTCTTTCACAAAGAAAGCAGATTTCTGCCAGAAGGCCGACTAGCAGTTTACTTGAAATAGTACCAATTACTTGTCGTTTTTCTAATTGCAAAATATTGCGCATGCTACGTCAGTACTGGGGGTCTTGGCTTCTTTCCAGTTACCTCAACTGGTGACTTCAAGCTTACGTAACACAATAATATAAGAGGGCAATGAAGCAGGCGAACTGGTGTCGTGAGATTGTGTCCCCCAGTCTTAGGGTTATGGATGTATTACACAGTATTGGAAACCTGGTTGAACAATAAATTTGTTAAACGACAAACACTTATCAGAAATATATACAGTATAATGTAAATGTATATGCAGAATACTCTTGCACAATACGCCACAGCTGAGTTTTTGTAGGCATGATAGTTGGCAATGCTAAATGTTCAGATGTACGACGTCCTCAACATTGAATACATAATACGTGACGTGCTCATAAATAAATTATTGCATGAAACATAATCTTAGGCAAACAAGAAGTCCTTCGACGGAAGGAAATACAACCATCTGTAGAACAATAAATGCAGAGTAAATCAAAATTGCCTGAGGGCACGAAGCTGCTTTGAATAATAACAGTAATGATGACGAAGAACATGAGTTGAAACAAAGTAAAACAAAACATTAGACCACCCAGTCTTTTACGATAATTCGTGCAAACAAATCGAGCAACAAGGGGGGCATCTTCCAAATATCACAGTCGCACTTCACAACGCACTTCCTTTGTTGTCAGATTGCCAACACGTAAACATAACTGCAACTGACGTAAATATAACTGCAATGCGAAGCAACCACTAGACACTTTCCATTGGTGACAGCGATACAACCAATACACGTTGCGGTGAATCGCTAGAGGCCCACGTAACTCGTCAGCAAAACTCTCAAAGCCACAGATGTACTTGAGTTCCTTGTTGTGAATGGCCACAGAGCAGAGGAAGAATACATTCGATGAAAAAGTACAGCTCACATGTCATACTTGCCAGCTCAACTGTAGCAAACGATTCACACGCAAAAAGCTGTTCATTATAGCGTGTTATCCTAACGCCTCCAACCAAGAAAACGTAATGCTTCAACTTCTGGCCTTGTGGCCTTCTATGTGCGACTGGACGGCGACACTTGACAGCCACAGCGAGCTCGCAGCATTACTTGCCATTGCGCAACACCGGTGACGTAACGGGGCACAGAAGTGCGGTCCGTACAGTACACCATGGACGGGATAATGTGCGCGGGAGAGGAGGAACGCGGAAGAGACATTTCGAGCGCGCGCTCCTTGCAGAGTGGAGCGATTTCGTCCGAAAAAATTTGTGGCATATCAGTTTCTCGGCGGGAAAAACAGTTTCCAGCGAAAAAAAGTATGGGGGTTTTGAAATTTCATAGTCCCTTTAATAAATATATTTCATCTTGTACTTTTGTGTATGATTGTCCATTGTATGTCTATACTTGCATGAAAACCGCCCACCGCACGGCTGTTGTAGCAGAAGAAATTACGAATGAAGTCGGCCAGGCGGAAAAATTGTGAATGAAGTCGATCCAGGTTGTGACGGTACCATCGCTTGGCGAGGTTGGCAGCGCGCATGTCCCTACTTGCATGTAAACTGCGCGCGCGTCAGCGAAAAAAAAAAATTGCGAATGAGGTCGGGCCAGGCTGAAAAAATGCGAATGAAGTCGGCCCAGGTACGATTGTGTCGTCGCTTGGTTGGGTTGCCAGCGCGTGTGTCCCTACTTGCATGTAAACTGCCCGCACGCCGCCGAAAAGAAAATTGCGAACGAAGTCGACCCACTCGGAAAAATCACCAAAGAGTCGATCCTGGTTGTAAAATGCGCGAACGCAAAGCCCTCCGGCAACGTGCCGCCCACCGATCACTTCATAAGAATCTGATTACTTAAATTTATGTCATGGTGGAATATCCAACTTAGCTTCCCTATTGTGCTTGAAATTACATGCATCTATCAGAAGTTGTAGTTGAAATTAAAACTCCACTATTGCAATGATGGTGCTCACGTATAGTTGAGTGAAAATGCAGCAAGAGGAGACCCGCAGACGGAGACATATACGACAGGAGACCCACAGAATCTGATTACTGCAGGTCTCCTGTCGTATATGTTTTAACCCACCCGTCCGCGTCTCTTGCTGCATTTTCACTCAGGTATCTAGTTCAACCAACTACCCCGCTACAACCCGCTTGCTCATCTATAGGACTGTTAGACTTTTTATAATAAAACTTGTAATTTTGAATGTAATCGTATTGATTAAGATCTTTGATTAAATGGGCTATTCCATTTTAATTCTGATTCATTGAAACCTTGTGTCTATGATTACCGTTAATAAAAAAATGTTGTGTTTCATTCTTTCTGTGTGATGTCTCGTCAATGCTATTACATCATACCTGTAATGAGTTAAGTATAATCTTTATTACGTGTATCGTATTGTGTTCCTCCAGCTTCAGATTTTTTGGCTGGGTTTTCCTCCCTCACACAGAGTCACAACATAATCCCTGGCACTATTGACTTTAATAAATATATTTCCACTTGTACTTTTGTGTATGGCTATCCCTTGCGTGTCTATACCTGCATGTAAACCGCCCAGCGTACACCGGTTGTAGTTGAAAAAAGTGCGAGCGAAGTCGGCCCAGGCTGAAAAATGACGAAAGAAGTCGGCCCATGCTGAACAGTGCGCAACGATAAGCGCACGGGAAGCCCTCCGCCCGCTGATGAGCGCACGGACAACCGTAATGGTAAAAAGGGCAAGGGTGCAGGGCAGCTTGTACATAGTGAAAGAATGGAACCCGAGAAAGGGACAGAGGGACATATTTTTCTTTCTTTTTCCAATCCAATCCAAGGGACAGGGGAGGGACGTGTCCTGTCGTCCCTCCTCTGTTCCTTTCTCGGGTTCCATTTTTTCGCACGAAGAACCATCCGCCCACACGCCGCCCAACGCGCGCCAGAGAAAATTCGCCACTGAAGTAGACCCAGACGCGACGGTAGCGCAGCCCTGGCGGCAATGTCGTCGTCCTGCCCCTACGTATACTACTCGCGAGACTTCTCCATCGTCAACGCGTCGTCTTCTGCTTCCAAAACAAAGGGCATTCCACGTGATTCTCCTCCCGCTACACTATTGGATGAGAGCGCGACGTCTCGTTCCCAGACGTCTTAACACTCTCTGTCGAGTCTGTCGAGACTGGGAGGTACCCGGGTTCGAATCCTGGTGCCGGCTGTGCTGTCTGGGGTTTTTCCTGGGTTTTCCTCAGACGCTTTCAGACATATGTCGGCACAGTTCCCTTAGAAGTCGGCCCAGGACGCACATTCCCCCAGGGCGTCAGTCGTGACGTTGCCCACATACGCGAGGCCGACAACGGGAAGCCCTATCACCACCACCACCACCACCACCACCACCTCTCTGTTCGAAATATCCGCGGCTCTCGCTTTGAGGCAACTTCCTTCGTAGTTCCCTACCGGTTCCCTGGATTTCTACTAGTCTAACGTCCCCCATGCCGTCAGCCGTGACGTTGCTCACATGTTGGAGGCCGACCGCGGCGAGCGCTTTCACGAGCACCGCCACCACCACCATCACACGTCTTAACGTCTAGCGACAGTCAATAAACCAAGCGCACTACCGTTAAAGGCGGCACGGGAATTCCAAGACGGGCAAGTGTCGCTCCCGATGGTCGTAATCGCCTTCTACTGATACTCCTCTATCGATACAGTCGCTGGCGCTTCGACAGCTGCTCTTGGCATCAGGGCGCTAGGCATCGAATGACCCTGTGTAGAGAAGCTTACCCAATACTCCGACGTCGCTTTCTTCACCGTTCCTACGGGTGCTGGACCTCCCACTTCATGTCCCTTTTCTTCTAGGCATGTGAACTCGCACATGTATTTTCCTCCCTCGTTGTCTAGATCCGTATCTGTGCTAGCCTGTAAAAATACGTGCACAAAAGCGTTATCATTCCAAAGTGGCTGTCACACATTATTGGTGAGTCCTTCAATGATACCCGAAAATGAGCAAATGACTTCTTATTGACGTATTGTTACTATTTTATGGCACTACTGCATTTCTGACGATTTAGTGACAATGTAATTTCTTCCTGTCGTTCATTCGTTTCTCTCGTCAATCACAATGAATGTTTGCAGTACCGGTTTGCAGGCTGTATCCCCAAATGATTTTAAATTCTAAATTGAGTAGCTAAAATATTTGCCAGCAACAAGACTGCACGGCACAGCCGGAAGGAAGGAGCATACGTAAACATGTAGGGCAAGACTCGCTAGATAATGATATAAAGGCTCTTCTCCATACTCTATTTTCTTGAATATCTATCTGCACGGGATACCGCTCCAACTCATATACTGCTTTTGGTACCAGCGGAGAAGAATTACCAAGCAAGGAATAGCGCAACATGTTACGGCTGATCACCTCGATAGTCATGTGACGTTAATGGCTTGGACCCCATGATGCTTTCTAGGCGAAGGCAAGGTGCATGGAGAGGGGGACGGAACAGAGCATTCGGGCAGTGAACACTAGGCAATAAAATGAGGATATTCGAAACATGACATTTATATGTTACGAGTGTGTATGTGTCCTTAATACATAACAGAGAAAAAGGAAATGCCCCTGGTTCAAAAGGTGGCAATTCGAGCATGATTCGTAAGGCTTTCTTTTGTAGTACAGCTCTGGTCAACCTTATAAATCACCCGGGGGAAAACGAGGTCTCGTTCCGTAGCGTCACTGCAGCAACCCTTGGAACCATGAGGAAATATTAAAGGCACAAAATTACTCTGTTTGTTTAACGCTAAGATTTTGTTAACTTAACATTCCCCCAGTGCCCAAAGGATGGCTGTTATCGCGCTGGGAAATGAGACCGAATTTTTGCCAGTGTTATTACTAAGGTTGACCGGAGCTGCGCAAACAAGGGATGAATATTTATCTTATCAGTAATGCCATATGCTAATAAGCCGCAACCGCCGGTTGCACCAATCTCGGCTCACGTGGTCGCTGCCGAAGTGCGGCTTATCGCTTGCGCTCCCTCAAAGCGCGTTCATTCGTGGTAAGCCTTCAAATGAGCATTGCATCAACGATTACGCACGCTGAAGCCCATCACGTTGCAAAACATAGTTCAAGCTAGGGCGTTCCAGGGATCTTTCTTCGGCTCAGATGAGTGTCGCGTTCCATTGACTTTTTAAGGTCACACGACCACATCACATGGCGACCAAACTGAACGATTGTGTCTGCATTGTAGTAAGAGGAAAGAGCACTCTTGTCAGTGGGTTTACCCATAGATTGAGAAGTTACCCGTCAAAAAAGACGCGTTATAACTTAAGTTATAGTGTGAGAAATGTAACTATTATACCCCCATAACCTAAAAACCCGAGACTGAGGCGGCAAAAAAATGGCTACACAGACAAGGTCTGTAATAAACTAAGTTAATAACGAAGTTCTTCAGCCTAAAATGTAACTCGCAGTTACTGAGTTACTTAAAAAAAGAACGAATTACTTTCAAGTTACTTCGGACACCAAATATCATTACGAAGGTGCAGCGCGCGTGAGCAGTTGAGTTAGACCTTGAGTTGCCTGCGGAGGAGTGCAACACGCTCAGATCGTTTTCTTATATGTCCAACAATAGACCTCTCTCTGTTTGTAAACAAATTACGTCATATAGTGTTCGACAGCGCCACAAATTTGTTAGAATTGAAGTACGCTCGAAGCTAGAGGTGAACAAGGTCTTATTTTATTTCGTTTATAACGTTATTTTATTCCCCACATTCCCACCAGCAATGGGATATATAGAGTATCGCCTGTGGCGATGAACCTCCCCACTCTGCAAAGCCAAAATAAAGTTGTTGTTTACCCGAAAGCCACGGTCTTGAGGGGATTGCGATATGATCCCTTAAAGGGACGCGACCCTCGGTCCTGCTTTTCTTTCAATGGGATGCAGTGAACAAGTGCCCGTTCATGGAACCCAGCCCTCTCCTTCCGATTTGTTTCGGTTTCAATCTGTCTACCAATGTCATGATGACATTTGTCTGGTAGAGGTCTATCTAACGCTTTGCATCTTACTCCCTGTGGGCGGACAATGGTTGAGCTTCATTTCAGTGGCAGCGGTTCTTACTTCCTGAATAAAATGCTGTCACACATTGATTGAATATCACGTTTTATGGAAAAAAATACTATGAAGGAACCGGAGAGAAAGCAAGAAAATATGTGGACGCGAGTGAAAAGCGAGTTAAAAGTAACTTGGAACTTAGCTTTAGTTACTTTTGCAAAGTTATCTGAAAAAGGAACGAGTTCCTCTGAAAGTTAACAAGGCGTTAAAGTACCGTGTTAAGTTACAAGTTACCAAAAAAGGAACTTAGTTACAGTAACGAGTTACTTGCAACGAGTTACCTCGAACTCTGGTTTTACCTAATTTGCATTTTCTACCTCAACAATAACAACGTCGTGAAATCCTGCGTGAATAATCTAGAGCTAAGCTCTGGTACTTTCTCTCACACGCGATATCTTAACAGCTGGTGTCTTTCCCATGTTTGTCTGCGACAGCATATATTGGAGCCACACGAATATGCGGCACAGAACAGAAAGCAGCAGCGGTGCCAACTGCAGCTCAATAAATAATAAATGCATGTACACACAGTAATATTGCAACAGAAGTATTTATTGCACGGCAAGAACACAACTCGGTGAAACTCACTAGAATTACTTGTTCTTGTGCAGCTAAACTTTTTCACAGGAAAGGGTAACGAGAATACATTTTAAAAAATGTATAATGCAGAGCACGTAACAATACAGATTACGAAGTAAGACTGCTTCCACCTGGTTATTGTGACATGGTTGGATACTCCTAAGTTGTGCCTTCACGTCATTTTTGTGGCGCACTACTATACGATATTATTTTGTGGTGCTCAAGGCAGCGTACATTCTGTGCTTCCAAAACATGAGTGGGCTCCATGTGCACAGGCACCTCACACCAGTCAACATGCCCGCTTACACAAAACCGTTATGAGTTCTTGAAAATCTCATTGCATACCCAATCGTTTTGTTAGTTGCACATCTACCCGAAAAAGAACTGATGCACACAAACTGTTTCAGAAGCACAAAGTAATGAATAAATACCCTTCAAATTGTTCCGTTTTTCCCAATCATTACATTTGGTGACCACGTTAGACATGAATCTAAATATACTCCTAAGAAACTGACAGAATCTACCTTAAGAAAGTTTATCTCCACCCAGGTGAGAAAATAAAGTGGAATTCCAAGTGAGACATAGTGGAATAACTTGAATAGCAAAGTGGGTCAAAGTGGAACCAATTCGTCAGCAAAGTGGTTTCAAAAGAAATCATTATTTTTCAAAAGTGTGTCCCAGTGGAAGTCAAAATGGGTTTGGCAAGAGCCCTTGTGGGCTAAACAGAACCACTTGGTCACCAAAGTGGTTTGAAATTAACTTTAGACGTAACCCACTTGGATGTGAAAGTGGGTTTGGCCAGAGCTGTTGTGGGCTGAACTGGAACCACTTGGTCACCAAAGTACTTGGTCATCAAAGTGGACAAAAATGGGACAACTTGGTCAGCAAAGTTGTATGAAATTATTTTTGAAAGTGTACCCGCTTGGAAGTCAGAGTGGGTTTGGCCAGAACCAAATGGAACCACTTCATCACCGAAAGTGGTCTGAAATTATCTTTGAAAGTGTACCCGCTTGGAAGTCAGAGTGGGTTTGGCCAGAGCCGTTGTGGGCTAAGTTGGAACCACTTGGTCACCAAAGTGGACTAAAATGGGGCCACTTGGTCAACAAAGTAGTATGAAATCATTTTTGAATGTGTACCCACTTGGAGGTCAGAGTGTGTTTGGCCAGAGCCAACTGGAACCACTTCATCACCAAAGCAGGTCAAAAAGGGCCACTTGATCACCAAAGTTGTTTGAAATTATATTTGAAAGTGTACCCACTTGGAAGTCAGAGTAGGTTTGACCAGAGCCGTTGTGGGCTAAACTGGAACCACTTGGTCATCAAAGCAGGTAAAAAGAACCACTTAGTAACCAAAGTGGACCAAAATGGAACCGTACGCGGTAATGAACAGCTTTTGTGTGTGAATCGTTTGCTACACTTGTGCTGGAAAGTATGACATGTGAGCTGTAGTTTTTCCTCCAAATGTAATCGTCTTCTGCTCGGCGGCCGTTCCTGTGTTCCGTTCCTCCGTTGCTATGAGGTTTTTGCTGACGAGATTCGTGGGCCTCTAGCGATTCACCGCAACGTGGTATTATTGGTAGTATCGCTATCAGTAAAGAGGGCTCCCCTTCTGGAGGCTACTGCGAAAAACCTCTCTCCTGTAATATTTGCAAGCTGTCCACCTTTGTTGCTTGCCATGTTTGTACGAATTATCGATGCAAGAGACTTGGTCGTCTAATGCTTTGGTATACTTTTCAACTCGTGTTCTTCATTATCATTACTATTCTTATTCAAAGCAGCTTCGCGCTTTAGAGCGCGAAGCTGCTAGTGGGAGCTCTAAAGAACGACAACCTGTTCGGTTAGTGGCGAGAGCCCAACTGATGCTTTAGTGATCGTGCTCGTGAGATGGTGCCTCGCACCAGTAGCGATGTGGATGAAGGTGCTGCACTGCTACATGTGCTGCACTGCTTTCGATGGGAGTGGTGTGAGGCCATCAGCAAAAATCCTATGACCCAGAAAGCCCAAGGAGGAGACGCCGAATTCGCTCTTGCTGGCGTCAATAATAATTCCGTACTCGGAGAGACGAGAGAAAAGCTTGTGCAGATGGATGATGTGCTCCTCATCGGATTGACTGGCCACGAGGATGTCATCGATGTATGCAAAAACAAATGGCAAACCTCTAATGACGGAATCTATGAAGCGCTGGAATGATTGGGCGGCATTCCGTAGCCCGAAGGGCATCCGTGGGAATTCAAACAAGCCAAACGGTGTTGTAATGGCTGTTTTTGGGATGTCGGCTTCCGCAACGGGTATTTGATGGTAAGCGCGCACCAAATCAAGCTTCGAGAAAATCGTCGCGCCGTGAAGGAATGCCGTGAAGTCATGAACATGAGGGATGAGATACTGATCGGGGATGGTAACCCGATTAAGCGCTCTATAGTCCCCACATGGCCGCCAGTCACCGGTTTTCTTTGGGACCATGTGGAGAGCAGAGGCCCAGCTGCTTGATGATGGACGAATAATGCCCATTTCCAACATGTGGTCAAATTCGTCCTTCGCAATTTTCAGCTTCTCCGGCGGTAGTCTACGGGGGCGGCAGAAGACGGGAGGACCTTTTGTCTCGATGCGGTGGACCACACTGTGCGGGACAGGCTTCGACCAATCTGGTGGGCGCGTGAGTTGAGTGAACTCCTTGAGGACGGCAAGGTAGGGATTACCGTCAGCTTGAAAGACTGACACGCCCAGAGACTGATGGGACGATCGTATGCCGGAGACAGTGAGGCTGGTGGCAGAGTCAATGAGACGGTGGTTGCGCATATCGACGGGCAGCTGATGGTTATTAAAGGGACCGAAAAGTGAAAAATAACCCCCATATTTTTGCCCACTGTCGTGCACAACATCGTTGTTTGATAAGATACAGAAAGCATTACTTCTCAATTCGGCATATTTTTTATGTATAAATATTTTGAAGATTGCCGGAACATGGACGGTGCTGCCAGCGAACGGCGAAAAAGAGCAACTTGGGTTTCAGGTCCAGGGCTCGCAGGGATTGGTCAACCCTTACCACGTGAGAGTTAATTTTGCAGAGAACAAAGCTGACGCACATTATCTTACAGCTAAACGCCATTTTAAAAATGACGCTCACTTCCATAGGTTTTACGTTAATAAAGGATTCAGCTACTTCGCCGCTACGAGCTACGATCCGCCGCGCCATCTGCAAGGCCGTCTGTGTTATCGCGTTTATTGTTTACCTCGTGGGTGGTCGTGTTGGTCGCGCGAAGAGAAGTGAATGACATGTTCGTGGTTGTTGTGTCAATTATTCGAGAGACCTACATATGCCTGGTGTAGTTTTGGTGTTCGGGGATGCAAAAATCATGTTCGTTCACCATCGGCGGCGGGCGTTTTCTACCACAAGATTCAACAGGAGAGTACGCGAAAGCGAATGTGGTTCGAAACACTCGGTTATTAGATGTAGCAGTCGTGTCGTGTGTGCTGTTCTCATTTTGCTGCCGATGACTACGAAGATGCCGTAGAAGGCGAATTGCCAAGACGTCCGAAGCACACTGATGCTCAGTACCCAGTGATTTTGCTTCACCGAGGTGACGAGTTCAACACAACGTCTTAGGTATGTACAGGCGTCACACATGTATAAATTACAATATAGCGACGACGTATTCCATTTCACTTATGTTATCCTACTTGTCCCGTACTCAACATTGTCAACATCAACAAATTCAATTTTAGGGGCCTTCCAGTGTTGAAGTGGCGCAAGACTGCTTCGTGTGTGTGTGATCCAGGCACTCAAGTTGACATGACAGAAATTGCTGAAAGCAGGTATGCAAAGTCCACAGATGGAAGCACTAGATTTGTTACGTGTTGCAGACTTTGCGACATTTTTTTAAGTCTTTGGACAGGTGCAGAACATTAGTATGACGTCAACAAGGGGAGAAGAAACCGATCAGAACTACTAGATTGTTTGAAGGGTACAAGAATACTTCCTGTTGAGATGTAGTTATGACTTTATGACTAAGGAACGCTAATTAATTTTCTAGAGATGCATCCTCTACACTTGAATGCCCAGTGAAACAGCAAACGTTCGTTGTCTTTGAAGCCCCACTACTGGAATTGTTCAATGTGTGTCAGAGCTGCAGTGAGCCATGCAAGGTTACCACATCACATTGGTCCTAAATTTGCAGAGTTCCCCTATCTAGGACGCAACTGTCATTTCTCTTTATTGCTTTTCCGATCCTACCTTCTCAGAGATTAATGTTGTTCACCATACACTGCATGGCACTGCCTTTCTCTATACTCATGCTTTTGGTTTCTTGTTCTGTTGAATAAATCTTCACTTGAGTTTGCAGCCATCACGCTGTCTACTGTGTTTGCCCCTCATCAATATTGATGTGCTGAAACGGTATAGCACATCAACATGCCAACAACCTACCAAACAACCTCGCCTAGTCCTACTTTTGGATGGAAACTACACGATGTGGTAACATCCACATGTAGAAAGTTTTAGTCGACGGAGATTTGCTGTTTTTGTACAACCTTCATTGTACATTTCTTTTGTCTCACTTAGCATGCCTGAAGAAATGTTCTGATCTTCATCAAGATGACAGGTCATTGTTCGATCTACAGCATTATTGTTCCTGTAATCTTTTCACCAACAGAGAATACAAAAGTGAACAAATGGTAAAATACAACTAGCTCGTTAAATTCAAAAGGGAAAGACGAAACTGTTTATACTTCTCTTGTTTATTTTGTTGCAGGTTTTACAACTCTATCAAGTACGTCAAAACATCAGAGGGCAGGAAGTCCTACTCTGTTTCCTAAATCCCTGGACAATAAAAAAGAAAGATATAGTTTGAGTTGTGACAAAATGTTGCTTCTGCTCTTATATTATATTTCAATTAAATGTTACGATGCATGTGTAGTGTACACTGAAGCCAGTTTCAATTTGCAGGGCTGTCAAAAGCACTTTACAAAACTACATCTCAATTACAGTAACAGAGAACTTATGCAATAAATTATTTAGCCATTTTGGAGTACTATGCACACCAATTGTGCATGGTTAACTTTGAACCTAGATCAAGGGTTAATAATACTTGAAGTCAGCCCTCAAGTCCTTCTTTACAAATGTTAGTTGGTGACGTGATAATGAATCAGTTGCAAGTACTCCGTTTGGCAAAACAGAGTTAATTAAGTGTTAAATCCCAATCTTGGTTCAATTATTAGTTGACATTTGGAAACGTGGTCACTAAGAAGTATACTAAAAGGTTATGAACACAGTTCAGCTGAATGACACTGATGAAAATTATCTTACTTACTCCTCATATATACAATTGTGACATGAGTATAACCTACAAATACATCTATGCCCACAGGTTATTTAGCCCTCCAGGAACAAACTGGTAATTATAACATGCTGTGACAGCAAACAAAAAGCAATGAGAAAAACTTGCAGCAAACAAGAAATGAAAATATGCTGATAACATTTCTACAGGTCGGCGCACTGATGGGAAAGCATCCCTAATAGCATGCATGATGGAGATCGAGATCCAGTGGAGTACTTTATATTGTATTTTCTCGGAGCACCCCATATCCTTCTTGTGAATGGCCGACAGGTGGTATAACGGAATTTCCTGCAGAAATAAGGGTTTTCCGTCCAGTTTGCCGTTCAAGTAGCGCGTAAAGACCACACGCCGCTGCCGTGTATGTTGCCACGCTCTTCGGTTTCTCGGATGTATGTAAAAGACATTTGCAGTACTTCGGTGTCAAGGCACAGTATTTCGAAATATTCGTTAGTTCTGATGCAATCGTCTGTCTGCTTTTCACACGCATTCTCTACCTCTCGGCAGCAAAAACCGTAGTATCCGTCGGTTTGCATTTCACACGTGAACACCTGCACGACGAAAAAACAGCGCTTGTTTCGGCTTACACAAGTGCTTCTCCCTGATACATGGAAATTTCACAAAGCAGTCCATGTTCACGGCACGGTGAGCTACTGCTGAGGACGAATGTGACTCCGATTGATCTCTGGACGCGGAATCTTCTGCTGCGAAGAACACACTTTCCAGCACGCTAACGCACGAACAACAGTTCTGTGTGAGCGACAGTTCTCGAACGCGAAATTCATGCGCACTCATGTTCAAGAGGCTCGACATTCTCGACGTAGAAAGTGGTCACAAATCCCCACTGCCATTTTCGTTTTCGCCGGATTAGCGCCCGGAAGTGCGCGTATTACATGCGTCCTCGACAGATGGCGCGGGGTCATGCAATTGTTGATAGACTGCACGGTTTCCTACTAGGTCCCTGGACATGCAATTATGGAAAATTCGATTACAGAAAAACTACAGCGACTTCAGCGGAGTTCTTTGATATTCGAACTTCTGAAGGTTCAAGCTTTTCGCTGAACATAAAGTTTCGATAGGTTTATATTCACTTTTCGGTCCCTTTAAGAAAGTCTGTGCCGAGAACGGGGTGAGAGACAGCCGCAACCAGGAAGAGCCAACGGAACACACGGCGGAGACCCAGGTTCAATGTGAGGGAGCGTTGAGCGTACACAGGGATTTTAGACCCGTTAACAGCGGTGAGGTGGAAGAGAGGTGGCTGGTCGTCGTTCGTTTCCGCTCGCTGGCAATACGCTCACCTCCGCGCCGGTGTCCACAAGGAAGCGGCGGGCTGATGTTTTGTCCCGTATATAAAATAGGCGACTGGACTGGGAGGATGGACCATTGGTCGCCATCAATGGCCCGCGGGCGGGTTTCCCTGCTGCCAAGAACATGGTAGTAGGTAATGATGGGCCTCGGCGCCAAACTTGCGATGGTACCAGCAAATCGTCGCCGCCGGGCTTTCGTCGCGGTCTCTGCTATTCGAGCGGCTGGGAGAATAGCGCCGTGGACTCCGACTGAAACGGCGGCGATGGTAGGGTTGACGAGTTTGCTGCGGTGGATCATGTGATGCTGCAATTAGAGAGGCAAGCGCGCGGAATTCGCGGCAAAGG
The DNA here is from genome assembly GCF_037126465.1 of Ornithodoros turicata. Classification (NCBI taxonomy): domain Eukaryota; kingdom Metazoa; phylum Arthropoda; class Arachnida; order Ixodida; family Argasidae; genus Ornithodoros; species Ornithodoros turicata. The sequence goes on along the minus strand of NC_088209.1, from coordinate 5,181,982 downwards.
TCTTCTAATTGCGGAGAGCCAGAAGAGCTTGCCGCTGCAGACGGTGTTGGAAAAACGGGGTGTTGTGGTGCAGCGGTGGCAGCGATGGACGGGGTGGCGACCTCAACAACCGCATCTGCGAGCGTAGCCAGCTCTGTCGAGTGACATGTTCACTGCTGTTGCCAGAACCATTTGGACGTTCGGTGGCAGATCTAAAAATAATTCACGGAGAAGAACGCCGTCCATGGTAGCGGATTTGTCGCCAAGCAGCTGCCGCATTCGGCGAAGTAGCTGTGCGGGGCTGCGGTATCCCAGCTCTTCAGCGGATAGCAGTTGTTGAAGGCGGGACCGGCTGGAGGAGGTAGTGCGTTGCAGCAGGGCTTGCTTGAGCTGGTCGTAAGGCGTGGTTGGCGAGGGGTTGGCGAGGACGTCGTACACCTCATCGGCCGCAGTTGGGGTGAGGGCGGAGGTGACGTGGTAAAATTTCGTCAGTTGTGATGTTACGCCAGCGAGATGAAATTGCGCCTCCGCTTGGATAAACCACACGGCCGGGTTGCGGTCAAAAATTGTGGTAACTTGACAGCCACTGCAGATAAAGATGGGTTAGATGTAGGCGGCGGTAGGGCTTGATGGTCGACGGACATGGCGGTTAAGGATGATGTTCGATCCTTACGTTCGACGTTCGGGTCACCATTGTTGGGAGCTCTAAAGAACGACAACCTGTTCGGTTAGTGGCGAGAGCCCAACTGATGCTCGTGAGATGGTGCCTCGCACCAGTAGCGATGTGGATGAAGGTGCTGCACTGCTACATGTGCTGCACTGCTACACTGCTCTGTAATTTCAAGCGATTCTGATTTTTTCTGCATTTCGGGGTCTGCTGACAGGACGGGGTGGCCGTATTTCCTTCCGTCAAAGGGCTTATTGTTTGCCTAAGAATATGTTTTTTGCTAGAATATGTGTTTTATGAGGTATTCAGTGTTGAGCACGTCGTAAATGTTAGCACTTAGCATTAACAACAACCATGCCTACGGAAAATCAAGCGTACTCTGCAGCGTATCCTGTCAGAGTATTCTGCACATCGTATTTATTTCTGATAGCTCTTGTTGTTTAACACATTTAATATTTAACCAGGTTTCCAATACTACGTAATACATCCATAATGGACCCCGTGTCTGAGGGACGCAGCCTAACGACACCAACTCGCCTGCTTCATTGCCACCTTATACTATGGTGTTTCAAGTTTGAAGTCACCGGTTGAGGTACCTGGAAAGAGGCAGAAGCTCTAGTAGTCACGTAACATGCCCTATATTTTACAATTCAAGAAAAAAAGAGAAGTAATTGGTTCTATTTCAAATAAACTACTTTTCTTATTCTGGCGGAAATCTGCCTTCTTCGTAAAAGAACTGTTCAATTTGCCAGCTGGACAGAGAGTCCTCAGCTGTGCAGGCTCCACTTGAGGGCACCAGGCTCAAACAGCTGAAATGTCGGCATTTTGCTCAAATAGTGCGATAACTAAAATACACAACAGCTAATAACTGAAACATCTACATTTAGGTATTATATGCTCGGCATGCATAATTTTTATGCGTATGCAAGCACGAGATGTATTCTATTTTACATTGCGACACAGCTCATCTACCAACTGTATTGGCACCAATGTTATCAGCAAATATGGGCTGAAGTCGCTGCACAGGCTTTACAGAATGCCCAGAGCAAGTTGTACTGGCTGAACACAGCGGTACACCACGGATATAGTAATGGTTGGTCAGGTTATTTTTGATAATGTAAAACAAAGCACAGAGTTGTAGCAGGAACAACAACTCCTGACAACATGGTGCATCACACGTAGGTTGATTTTTGAGGCGAACTGCAGAGCACTTGCAAGATTTGTTCTGGCATGTTACCCCGGTGAAAGACTATAGCTGCGATACACTTCTGCCGCCCTGGTTTGAGAGAAGAAAAAGTATAACACAGTATGCAGCTCCAGTTCCGGTCAATGCAAATGGATGGAATTCACCTGAGTAGTGATTATAAGTTAAGGAACCAAAGTCTGCACTTCTTAAAAGCAACCTAGCTTATTCAAGTGTCAGCAAGAAAATGTCCTCCTCAATATCGTATTTGTATACATGATAAAGTAAAATGAAATCAACTAAAAAAACTTGTGAACAATATACAGAGCCCGAATCGCAGGCAAGACATTGCTGCAAAGAGGAATCTGGAAGGAGGCTGCACAGCATTTGTCTGCTCTGGATAGTGGGTAGCAGTGATCATGCTATCTCACTTCAGGGGTTTCAGGCTCCCCTGAAGAAGTTACCTGTAAACATGAAAGCAGATGAGTGAAGAGAGAAGAACGGGTACATATGTTCAATATATTAAATAAATACTCTATCAAAGTATGGTTTCTAAGATCATGCTAAGCGAAGTCTGTTTTTATCAACAGCGCACCACCTGAGTTTAATAACTAGCTTTTTTTTTTTTTTTACTCTCTCCCTTGTGAGACGTAAGCGGCCGTGAGGTTCCAAGCCGCGCAGATGAGAATTAACCTATTCATGCAATCCTGAAATCTGGGACAGCATTTGGACCACACGGACTGAAAGATTTTTGTTAGCAGCAATAACGAAAAGTGCTCACACCTTTGCGCCGTTTCGCTTGATGTTCTCTCCCCGGTGTGAACAGGTATTGTGATGGCGCTACACCTCGTTTCAAACGACACTGGGCTCCGCACCCAGTACGTTGAAGAGATGCAGCGTACCCTTCGCAATCGCAGGAATGGAAATGTTCGCTACAAACACGACCAGTTGATGGCACCGCACTGCGTTTCCATTCCAGCGGTCCGACTGTTTTGTGCCATCAAACGCTGATCGTCTCGCCGCTGGGAAGCATATGACATTGGATGCCACGCGAATATTGCAACCAGCCATCCAACAGCGCCTCGGCATGTCGGCGAGAACCATAGGATGAGACTGCGATGGACTGCGCCAGTCACGCTGAAGCTGACCGCATGGAGATTTCCACTCCCGGTGAACGCATTCGCGGGACCCTACGGCGCATGTTTCTTGCTCGACCACGACATTTCACGATGACGTGTCTTGGACACGGTGGTGGTTCCACCAAGTTGCTTATTGCGTCTCCGAGCGGCAGCTCGCCACGGCGCGGCGCCAGATGTACTCCCTTTGCCGATCCGTTTAAATTCGCTCCCGAGAATACTCCTCGCACGGCAAAGGTAGAATCTTGACTCTAGATTCATAAAAATGTTTTCTTTCAGATGAAAACGAGGAAAAAATCATTTCATAGTCCATTTAATAGAAAGAATTCAAGAGGAGAAATAAACTTGCTCTATCAACCGGTGTTCGAGGTAACTCGTTACAAGAAACTCGTTACTTGTAACGAGGTAACTCGTTACTGTAACTAAGTTCCTTTTTTGGTAACTTGTAACTTAACTCTTGCGCCGTAGTAACTTTCAGAGGAACTCGTTCCTTTATCAGGTGACTTTGCCAAAGCAATTTAAGTTCAGTTCCAAGTTACTTTTAATTCGCTTTTCACTTAAGTCCACGTATTTTCTTGCTTTCTCTCCAGTTCGTTCACGCCCTTTTTTGCCATAACACTTGATATTCAATCAGTGACAGTATTCTATTCAGGAAGTTAGAACCGCTGTCACCGAAATGAATCTGAACCATTGTGCCCTCACAGAGAGTAAGACGCAAAGCGTTCGAATAGACCAATACCGAAAATACAGAAAAACGTCATCATGACGTTGGTAGACAGACTCAGTGGCGTCGCTTGGGTACGCGTCACCCGGTGCAGGAGCTCCTTGCGTCAAACCCACCCCACCCCACGCCCCATTAACGGATACCTTTCCGTGCCAGGCGATTCACGATAAATAAACATATTACACCACACTCAGAAAAAAAAATTGCCTCGCAGAGAGCTCCTCATGTTGTTTTTGGCGTCATCGTGCCACAAACAACGGGAGGAAGCGTCAGTATTGGTACGGCGCGTCACCCCTTCCGTCGCTTCACCCCGTGCGGACCGCACCCCCCTAGTGACGACACTGGACAGACTGAAACCGAAACAAATCAAAAGGAGAGGGTTGGGTTCCACGAACGGGCACTTGTTCGCTGCCTCTCATTGAAAGAAAAGTAGGACCGAAGGTCGCGTCCCTTTCAGGGACCATCGTAATCCCCTCAAGACCGCAGCTTTCGTGCGCGTCCTTGTCCCCCTCCAACTTCGAGCGTAGTTTAACTCTACCAAATCTGTGCCGCTGTCGAACACTATGACGTCAATTGTTTACAAATATGGAGAGGTCTATTGTTGAACATAAACAAAAACGATCTACGTGTGTTGCACACCTCCGCGTGCAACTCGGTCTAACACTGCCTCCTATCCTGCATCTGGTATACCTCTCACAAAGACTCATCCTCCAACGCCACTTGCGACAACTTCGCTACCCTAACGTCACTTTGGCCACCCTGCTCGGCCCGATTCTGCTCAACCAGGGGGAAGTTACGACTACCCTCCTGAGCTTTCTCCGTGCCACCGGCCTCTCGACCAGCCTCTAAGGCCCTTTTGTGTGGCTGTGTGCGTGTGGTGACTTTCTTTGTTTTTTTTCCCTTCGTTTTCTTTTTATGGAAGGAATAGCAAGTCGGCCTATGCCTGACTAACCTTTCCTCGCTTTTTTTTTCAGTACGCATACCCCCCCCCCCGCCCAGACACACACACACACACACACACACACACCTCAAGGTCTAACTCAACTGCTCACGCGAGCTGCACCTGCGTAATGCTGTTTTGTGTCCGAAGTAACTTGGAAGTAACTCGTTCCGGTTTAAGTAACTCAGTAACTGTGAGTTACATTTCAGGCTGAAGAAATTCGTTATGAACTTACTTACATTTTTCACACGGTAACGTAACTCGTAACGAGTTCTTTTTGATGAGTAACTTCTCGATCTATGCTATCACCCACAATCACTTTTCGTTTCCCTGTTTTGGGGTAACACGTACGTCACTTCAGTTCAGGGGGGATGGACAAGAGGAGACGAGAAATTGGAGGAGAGAAATGAAAGGAGATTAAGAAAGGAGGTCGGTCTGTGCATGTGTACTTCGTCCACGTTGCTCTTGATCGCAATGAGTGGCTCCTGGATATGACGTGGTTTGGGAGCCTGCCATTTTCCCTGAACCACTGCGTCTATGGGAGATTCTGGCGGCTGCACAGCTCCAGCAACCCACCAGCAAGCTGTATACGGAGAATGGGGAAGCCATAAACTTGTCCACGCCCACAGTTCTCGTGGTGACATATATCGTCCAAGATTCGAAAACGGACAAACAAGCGCTGACTTACGTATTCTGCTTCAGAAAATCTAGTTTTCTGTTCCGGTATTCAAAATGCACTGGCTTATTCCGATAGCATGTCGAAAAAATGAAGCTGCACTATACAATACCTTGTTTCCAGTGTGGATCGCTCGCATCCTCATGCGACTCGCGAGTTAAACGAAAAAAAAACTTTGTTGGTAAATAGCTCTTACCACTTGCTTTTAGAACATTATTGAATTGGTTAGCACTCATATTTCTCCTACATATTGTAAGCGCTCATGCTACAAATAAATTAGAAGGCAACCACCACTACAATCAGCGAGAGCGTCGCGGTCTACTAATTCAAAATATTGTACCGAAGCCCACCATGCAGTAGAGGAGGCGAATATCACTGTAGATGCAGTAACCTACCGGACTCCTGGTAGTGTTGTACTAAACGTTTCACTTAGCAATTGCCTCATTGAAAACGACAAATTCCATGTGAAAGAGCCCCCGCACAGTCAATGTGAGAAAAGAAATCAGTGTCTCTCACTTTTCTTGTACGCTTTCACTGTTTCGCCTGCTACGGTTGACGCGTGAGTAATATGGCATTGCATACTCACTACCTCCCAGCCGTTGTAACGCTTGCAAAAAGGTTCTCTGCGTAGGTTGTATATTCCGTAGAAATGTGGTAGGCAGCAGGTATTCATTGTGTTGTAACAGAGGACGGGCTCTCCATTTGAAACCGCATTCCCGGTGAGAGACTGTCTGTGAAAATATGACATAGACATTTGCTGTGTGATTTTCTTCCGCTTGTTCGTTTAATAAAACATATTATGTAGGAGCACGTACTGTCATGTTCAACCTAACAACAACATATCAGGTGCTGAAGGAGAACTTTAGAATATATTATGCTACATATAACTATGAAAAAAGCATTTGTTAAACATAAGCATAGCCCCATGAAATTATCGCACTTCTCTAGAGCAGAAAGGAGACGACCTCGGTGGTGGTGGGTCATGCCTATACCTGAAGCTTCACCCACCTTTTCAGCTTTCTGACCAATTAGGTCTTGAAGTATGGGCCACTACCAATCAACCTATCCTCACTGTTTGTCACCCTATTCAACATGGGCAGCGCCATTTCCGGTGGCAAGTGGATTGGATACGGTTGAAATGGATACATCTCGCGATCTGTAAAACTAGTCGATTTTTGGTGCAAATTTGATGAACGCCACCTAGACTGCGCAGGGCACGTCGGGAACTGTCGTCTGCTTCCGTCGTTGTACCGCTGCTGTCAGAACCACCTGCTGGTACATATCCTGTCGTCGGTACGATTTGTTAACTTATCTACATGACTAGATGAATGGGAATCTACATGAATAGGCAAGAATTTCTATTTCTATAAGATTCAGCAGGTGACGATGATGATGATGATTCGGAGTTTATTGGTGCAAAGGCAGCTTAGGCCATAATGCACCACGACAGATGTTGGGTATCTGCTTATACTGAAATTTAATGATTATATTAAAACCAAGCAGAAATCGAAATGGCATAGTGAGAGAAATGAGACTGGTTGCAGATTATGCAGTTGGCGAATGTCCTTAAAAAACCTAAAAACACGTATGGTGGGGAAGAGAGGTAATTCATGAAAATAATGTTTGTGCTAAGAGGACATATCACATAGGTCTCAACTCAAAAATGAACTTTTTTCTGCGATAGATGGCGCCACACGCGCGGCCTTCTCACTCCTCCGACTTTGTAAGAAGTCCATCGCGTCTCTGATTGGAGGACACGACAAGCCCACGTGACAGGCGGAGACCTATGAGCTGGGTTGTGTTTCCTTTATTTTTAGATTTCCTCCTTTCCCGGATTTGCTTTTGCGCGGTGGGTTTGGTTGTCTCGCGTTTGCTGTTTGGTGTGTACGTTTTACTGGCATTTCTCGAACATGCCGTGTGACTGTCGCGTACCGCCGTTACCACCTCGCTTTCTCGTGGATGAAGATTGCTCTGATCGGTAGCAGCGGGCTAAAGCTTTTCACCTGATACGCAGAGACTGTCCGTGGAGGTGTCTATTCGTGATATGGTGATCGTAGTTTTCAGTTTTCGTGGGGTCACAGGATCACGTGTCCCTGAGAGTATCGGGGAACTCCAGTTGAGCTGAATACCGATTTTTGTCAGAGGCAACGGTATCCAGAAAGGACGCGGGGTTGTCGACGGTCATATGACAGTGCAACATCCCGTTGCAAAACATCACTGCTTTTCTTGCCAGTGACATTTACGCTGTTGAACCATGACGTTCGTTGCTGTCGATTGGTGTCGTGAAAGCGCTCCCTCAATTGGCTCGCATTATTCCGGTGGGCTCGCACAGGACTGCTAGCAAATTTCGATAGGGTTTCGCACTCCCCTTTAGAGCATTGCGCGGGCCTTGTCGGGCCGGGCTTTACGTTTTTCGCACGTGCCCGTGCCAGGTTTGGACTCGACAACACATACCATGGTGCGGCATGTACGTTCAGACTTCATGAGACTCGACAGCTGAATGTTTGTGTCCATTTTCATGCCTATTTCGTGTAACGGGTCTCGGTTCTTCTTCTTCATAGGGGTTAGGAAATGTCAGCCAGATGGCTACGGTTTGCTACTCCAAATCAATTCCAATTCAACAAAGCCAGAGAGGAGCAACCGCGTACACACGACACCGCTCTCTCCGTGAAGCAGAGTGAGACGCTGATCAAGAGGAAAGCCGAAGTGCGGAGTTTTCAGGCGTAGTGCAGGGTTCTGCACGACCCGCTCTATCCTGCGGTGCGGATCCCGGTTTGGAGTTTCCCGCGGGTAGCGGGTCGGTTGCGGGGGATATTATTGACACCCGCGCGGGTTGCGAGACTGTTGCGGGCAGCGTTTTTGGCACAAGCACTGCTGGCGGGTCGGCCACGAACAAGCAACGGCTACAGCAACAACAACGAAGAGAAAAGATCATACCAAATAATAAGTAAACAAAGGCGCCGTAGCCCCTGCTGGTCGGGTCCGATTGGGTGCGGAAGTTCATTTTATGGTAGACCGCGGGTGGCGGGTCTTGTCAGAGGAGGTAGGGGTCGGGTATGGATTTCACCCTCAAATAATGGGTTGCACGTCATACGGTCCAAATGCCCATTTTGGCAAACTACCCAGTGTCCGTCTGGCTTACGCGAACATTTGGGAAAACAAAATGCGTGATAGCGGTTTTCTATAGAAACCGCTGTCTTGTCCCCCATCCCGAGTTTCTTCAGCTATCAAACAAACCAAACAGTGCACGCATGCACATGTCATGCGCATTTTGCTCATGTGCTGCAACTCGTGCTGCAACTCGTGTAATGTGACTGTTTTGCCAAAAGGCAGAGTAGTCGCCTCTGGAGAAGGCGTAGAGCACTGCATGGGCCGGATTTTCAGGCCCGTGCCCTGCCCATACACCAATATTTCCATACTGAGGCCCTATCCAAACCCACCTCTGCTCTAAGTGTTCCCCAGGCTCGCAGCGGACCCGATGGCCAGTCCCATTTGTCCATTCCAATTTTCTTTGTGTTCTCGAGAAGGATGGCTCCATTACATACCCGAAAATCGTGCCAAAATTTTGGCGGCGATTTTGAGTAAATGGCCTCCGGATTTGGCCAATTTCGTGATACAGTGTGCGTGCAGACGGCAGGTGTCAATTTGTTACTTCCTTCACTGTATTATTGTTACTTTTTATGGGGTTTAATGCTAGCCGGGCCTTCCTCAACCACGATAAAAATTTCATAATTCCAAGATAAAGCAACCTGTCTATCAGTCTGTTCAGGCTGACGTGTTGAGTTGTTTGTCTGGATATTCGATATTTCGGACGCGACTGTTTATCATAGTGTAGTTTGCATCAATTGCGGACTATCCGATTCATAAATAAAAGAAAGTGTTTATTTCCGCGGCAATCGAACTACGATTTCATTTTCACCGTCAGAGATTGCAGGCGAATTTCCATCCTTTCCGCGGTGCATATACAGTTCATAAAAGGAAGCTTTTGACCACTCGATAAATAATTTGTTGTTTTTAGTGTTTAAACATATGATCGTTCCACTACAGCGAAGGATTCTTAGGAATGCATGCAGAATGCTCATGACAAATAAATCTGGGTTTGGGTAGCGTGCCGCAAAATCTTGTGGCAAACGTCCCCACCCCCACGGTCATCCCAATATATTTGGTTTGGCTGGTCCATAAGATGAGTGAAGATGACAGATGAAAGTCGCTGAAAAGGTTAGCCAGCTGTAGGAGTCGAACCCACATCTTCTGGATTGCCGGTCCAGGGCTCTACCAATTGAGCTAAGCTAACACGCCTTCTCAGCGACTTCCAGGGTGCGTCATCTGAAGGGACAAACCAGCCACTCTCTCTCACTCATCCTCCTTTCACTCTTACATTTTCGCTCACTCATATACACATTCATAAGATGGGATCGACGCAGGCGGCATCTGTTGAACATGAGAGAACTGATGTTCGGAGGCTGGAACAACATAGAAGGGACAAATACATACAAAGCTTTGGCTTTGTATGTATGTATGTACAAGGCTTTGTATGTATTTGTCCCTTCTATGTTGTTCCAGCCTCAGAACATCAGTTCTCTCATGGTCCATAAGACCCTAAACCAATGTGCAAAACACCACAAACGCATTTGATTTTATTTATATTTTTGCATGCGGTGGGTTTATTGTGTTGGCCCCGTCACAGAACATCCGCGTCTGCACGAGCGGGCTGCCAAAGGCTTGGTCGTCGCGTCGACCTCAGCGAGCAGACGACCAGACAGCCGTGGAGAGGAGGTCTGCGCAACGGCGCCAACTGCGTCTCGCGCACGGCACAGACGCACGCATGGTTCTGTCTCCCTTGCAGCTTCTTCGGAGATTTACTTGTTTAGCGTTCAGCTGACTTTGCAGTTCGCCGCATCACGCATTGTGATCCCAGAGAAATGTAAACGATGAAAGGCGCGTTGGTTGGCAGTAGCCAGCTGAAGTTTATGACGCGCGACAGGTTGTTCGTGGACGCTGACGTGGAAATCGTCACTTTTAGCTATCCCGGAGCTACAGCGGGCCGTCTGAGAGAAAAAATCCATCGACTGCACCTAGCAGTAGACTGGATCGTCATGTATGTCGGTGGCAACGATATCCAGGATGGGAAGAGTGCCGCAGCTGTTTTGCGGGAAGTCTCAGTAAGTACAGATTGCAACGATTTGAATCTCTGTGCTACTAAAACCCATTTCCTCTGACACGCCAGGGAAGATTCATTTCCATGAATTGTCTTCTTTCACAGGATACCGTTGAGGTGGCGAAAGGCTACGCGGAGCATATATTCCTGTATAAGCTGATGCCACAGACAAGGCGGCCTGAACTTTCTGGCACAATTCAGGGATATAACGCGATAGTGCGCACGATTCCAGCTGTCCGTGCCGGTGATGCTACGGTGTTGAGCATTGACGTGAGTAGTCGCTTCTCGAACGCTAACTCTGGAACTTCCTGGTGGTCATAACAGGTATTTTATACAGTATGCTCGTTAGTTTTGGAAAAACAGTGCGACAAAAAGTAACTGGGGCTACCTTTGTGGTGCTTGAATTACAAACAGGTGCTGGTCTTGATGCGGTACCTGTTTGTAATTCAAGTATCACAAAGCTAGTTTCCAGTTGCTTTTTATCGCGCAATTTTTCCGAAAATAAAATGCGTACGAAGTACTGGCACATGCCTACTAGGAATTCCGGTTTATTTGTATTTATTTATTTATTTATTTATTTATTGCAAAATACCCTGCAGCGCCGGGGGGCATTAGAGCAGGGGAATGGGGATATACATCACGAAAAAAAAAAAAAAAGGAGTACAGAAATCGTGGACAGAATGAAGAAAACACACTAATCTCGCATGGATCTCAATTTGGATAAAAAGAGAGATATTGAAGAGATATAGAGAGATAGAGAAGAGATATTGTTGTCTTTGTGAAGTGCTGTTTGCAAAAACATTCCGTATATATGTTCAAATATCTTTTCCAGCACAAGGTCTGTACCAGGAACAAGGAGGTGAAAGAGGGGATGCTTTCACGGGATGGCTATCACATTTCGAGGGGACGGGGCCCAGCAAACCATTAATATCCCTGGAACATCCGTACAAGGTCGCGAACGTCCTGAATATCTCGACATCCGTAGGATATCTATGGGATATCGCACAATTTCAATGCGTGTTGGGCTTACTCCAGTAAACAACAGATCTTCCTGGTACGTTGGAAGGATATCGCGCTCTGGATGTTCGAATGTCCCATGACAGGCAGCCTGCATATCCTAGGGATATCTATGGGAGATCCAGGAAAGATTTGTTTGTCCTTATAGAGACGGTGACCTGAATTAAAAACACAGTAGTTGATAGGAAGGGATGTCGGAAATGTTGTTGGGTATACTGTGAGTTGATGCAGAAACACAGGAATTGCGAAGATACAACCTCATCACCGTTACAAATGGTTTACGCCACGCTACCCCTAACGAACGTGTGTGTAACGATTTGTATTTCAGTATATGTTCCATCCAGCTCGCAAATAGAGGTTACTGCGGGTTTTCAAAAGTGGTCCAAGTAAGGCGGGCGGGGTTCGGCTCTTATGCTGGCAGGTCCGGCAGTGTTGCTGTACTGTGATGAATCCTGTTAGGCTAAGGTAATGTTTTGTTCCCCAAATGGGAACAATAGTATCAAATTGGTTAAAACACACAAATATTATTTGCTGGTACACAGTTGCAGTGTTCTCTACGCACTCTACGAACACCAAATATGTGATGCACAAAATTTTAAAAAGCAAAATATGTACGATATTCGTAATCTCCCTTATATATCCAAATATCCGTGACAGACGTCGCAGGGACTTTCAGTGGATCTACAAACATGGCAGAAATGCTAGTCGCTGGGATATCGCATGGATGTAAAACGGATCTGTGGCAAACTCCACTGGATATCCAAATGTCCCGGGCAGGATATCATACGGACATTTGCTGGATGTATCCGGTTTGCTGGGGGGTTATCGTGCCTAGCAGGCATCCTGCGCACAGCCCTCGTGAAACGCTATGGACCATGGCTGAAAGCACCGGGACCGCGTCGTGGCATCGTACTCAAGCCAATGGAGTCGTGTGAAGAATGTCGTGCTAAGGGACACCCCACGAGTGCATGCAGGCCTGTGCTCCCTCCGTGGTGAACGCTCACCATTTTAGCTGCCATGTCATGACGACACAGAACGATGTTACCACCATTACCTGCTGTATTATAACAACCACGTCATCTGATCCCCAATCCAATGCTCACTTCTGTCAACAGCAGCAACGTAGCCAAAGCTTTTTGTAAACAACTTTTTTTGTAAACAACAAAAATTTTGTAAACAACTATCATCATTCCAATGGCGATTTTGTAATGGCTCCATGCCGTCTGCCAGCTTCCGGCTGGGCTGTCTGCTCGTTACCCTAGGCACCCTGAGACCAGTAGTTTCCTTAGAAGTTGGTCCAGGGCACATATGCCCCCCTCCCCGTGATATTTCCTGGAGCAGAAACTCTAAACAGAGCGAGGTGGTGCATGATAATGCGTGTGAAATTTGAAATTGAAAGACTACGGCGTTGCATACCACTATGAGTGCGAGTCACTGATGCCCACTGTAGCCTGCATGAGATGGCTGGGTATTTTCCTACGGGTGCAACTCGTGCGATATGTTTTGGTTAATAAAATATATTATGATTCATAGCAAGCTTTTCATGGGAAAAAATGTATTTCTCCTCAAATTCGTATTGTGGTCCGTACAGATGTCTCTGCAGTGTTCCCCCGGACTCAGGTTTTTCTTCAGATGAAATCTGGTCAAGGTGACCAATAGCCATTGTTAGTAACCACTGGTTTACAGATTCCTGCAAGCAGAAAATCCTAGACAGCCAGCACCCGAAAGATTAAAAAGAAATCAGTAGCATGTGTTCACTATTGGTAGATTGGAGATATTTTATTGAAGAACGCAGCATGTATACATCGTCACGTTTTCTGCATTACTTATGCGTATCAGCTCATGCTTGTAGCCTCAGAATGTTCATTAGTGGATACAGTTTCCAACAGAGCACATTTCATCATTGGCGATGTGGCATAAACACATAATGAAGTACCATACAGTCCGCTGCATGTAGGCGCACTTGGACATGAAGGTCTCGCACATACGACATCAACATATAGCATCCTGGTGGACAGAGCCAGATTCATAATATGGGAATAGTAAAAACTTGGAACGTGTTACTCAGCAACGAGTTTCCTTTTTGAGCAATGAAGTAGCAACTGATAGTTGTTTTTGCCATGCTTGTCAGTTGGCAGCTAAGGCCTCAAAGTGTGTGTTTATGGAAAAAAAATGTCCAACAGGGCACCATTCATCATTGGCCACATAATGCTGTACCAGGTACAACAGTGGCAAGGGCAGGTGCTTCATAATCAGGGAGAGAGTGGGAATTTTCAAGTGACAGATAAAGAGAGTAACACTTAGGACGTTTGACCTTTCGGCGTCTGGCCATCATATCTGCAGTAGTACTGGAAACCTGAATCTGAAAAGGCAATTTTCGTATGTTGAAATGACACCCAAGTAAAGGCAAGATGGCAAGAGGACGTAACGCAGAGCGACATGTTGGGATGTTGCTCGTGCTCAACAATGCGAGGAACTGGCGACAGTTGGGAGACAGCTCTGCACAATTATGATACTTACTGACCTTGTCAAAATATCAAAATGGATTCATACTCAGGATGTCGACATCTGAACAGGCTGGTGGAGCTTCAAAAGTGCTAGGAACACCATTCATGTTTCTTTCCACGATTTTCATACACTCAAGCCAAGGTAGAATACCATGATGGCCTCACACATATAGCATCAACGTGTGGACGTGTTTCAACAGTGCCTGGGAAGAACGACGGTTTGGGGACAGCTTTGCTATATTTTCATACACTCAAGCCAAGGTAGAACACCATGATGGCCTCACACCCCTCCACAGGGGTAAGGGACCGAGACGAATAAGGGCACTTCACTTCCACGACAGTGTCGTCACCGACAAGCCCATCAGGTGTTGCAGCAAGGTATGCAAACTCCCGATCAACAACAAGGCCGCATGGTGAAACAGTCACCCCTAAGTCATCCTGCAGCTTAGCAATTGCAATGAGCTCAGTGTCGCGACCATATCGGAGAGCCTCAGTGTCAAAATGACCATAGAGCAAGGAACGAACAGTACTTGCACTGCTCGTTGCATCTCGCATCTTGCATACCTTGCCAAAATTCGAAGCGGTGAGTCGCTTTCTCTCTCCTGCATCCACAAAGTTCTCCCTTCTTGACCTCGAGTATCAGCCTCGAGCTGCTCTGCATCTGGTTGGGAGAGCACAAGGGAATCCTTATACACCGCAGCAGCTTCAACATAGTCATCGTGGTTCATCTCTGGGGCATCCACTATGGAACCATAGTGGTTGTCGCTCGAAGCACGCTTGCAAGGCGCACCTTCAAGTGAACGCTTACAGCGAGCAGCCCCAGAACCCCGATGCCTTATGCAAGCAGCACGAACAGCTGCTTTACGCTTCAGCATAATTTTTGCATACTTCCCAGGGCTGATGTTGTACACTGCCATATGTACAGCACGATGGTACTGCTTAGAGTTGAAAGACACGACAGCCCCTGAAGCCCGCATTCCGAATGATTGATCCCCTCTGGGAAAAGTTTATTCTTTTCCCGCCAGAAAACTTTGCAACGAGAGAATTGAAATGTTATGCAGCATTATTGTTAACGTCAAGGATCAAGCTGCTACCATTGATTGCCAAACGACTCATCGCTACAAGGATTTCATTGAAAAGTCCGCATTTCCTGAGCTCTGGGACGTGATTGACTTCCCCTTTTTTTGGACCACTGCAAAAGTAACCCGCACATTTTGCGTGGTCGCCGAACAAATGGAGTGGCCCATTACGGATATCAGCCACCAGGTTCCAGATCTGATCTCGTTTGCTGAACTCAACCTGCTCTTTGCGATAGTGAATAGCCCTAGCAACTCCAACTCTTAGTCGAACAGCATTATCCAGAAGTAGCTTCTTCAGCGATGGGGGAATGGGGGTTGTTCTCTTTGCCAAAGCAATATCTCGAAGACGACTTACATAGTTTCGAAGAGGGTGGTTGCGACATTCTATCTTCTGAATTACCTGATGGTGGTACGGTGCAGCTTCAAGAATTGACTTGTATGTGCTCGAATCACTGTCAGCGATCAACTGTAAGTACTTTACCCCGTGCAACTCAATGCTGCGCCTGAAGCCTTCAACGACGATATCCTTCTCCATACTGGTAGAGCTGCTGTCCCAGTTCTTGAAGCACAGATGCTTTTTTGGGCTCGACCCTGCCTTGCAACTTGCGCACAGTGTACAAAATTTGTACCGGACGCCTAGGAACAGTACTTTCTTTGTGCGGCACCCAACAATTACAGCCTGCAAAAACGAAAAAATGTCAGGATTGTATTCCACAAAACTCTACACGCAATGACAATGTTTCCAGGAATTATGCATCTGTATGCGTATCGTACAAACTCGTGCCACAGGATGTATACCACTCTAGTACGTGTGTTTACCAAAAGACAGCAGTGCCACTAATAGCACCAGAGGGATCAACTTTTTCCTCCAAATAAATGCTCATAGTGTTCTTTCCGCAAATGGTGGGCACAGACTTCCTGTATATCTCGTCTGCCAAGCGGTGTGCAAGATAAATCCTTTTTCGGGCACCTTTATTTAGTGTAGATAACAATATTTACTTACCAAGCCAGAAAGAGCGTCGTACTTGTTCTTGTATGAACGTTTGCACCAAGCACCATCGGCAACGACCGTAATTATAGGAACACACAGTCAGCATTGACGTCCCCAGCCTCCCTAGCTAACCAAGCTTCCTCAATGCCTGCTTTTCTTATTTCTTCCCAAGCTGTTTTATCGATTCCTTTAGCAACAATATCCTGATACTTACTGTACGTGCTACTAGCCATGCCGGGTATGTCCAGAGCACCTAGGAGCTCGAGAAGGCCTGAGAAACCAGAACCTATAGACACGATACCGTTCACTGCTGAGGAATTGACGTCCATGCGTTGTTGAACAAGTTGATCAACTGGTGCCTCCGTTGTGACTACATCTTTCCTCAGACACATCCTGCACTTCAAACTGAAAGAGCTACACAGACCTCGCCGATGTTCTGATACAATTTCCATGTTAGCCAGGCCGCAACCAAACGGGCTATGTACCGACAAACTTTGCAAAGACGAGAAGAAGTGATCAATCTCCACTATACGCCGACCATTCACACTATACTTGTGCGCTGACTCTGTGTCTGGTGAACATTGCCAGTATCGAAAGATGGAGATCGACTGGGTGTAACAGCTGCAGTGGTTGGAACGGGACTTGCTCTGGGACCGGCAAGCTCGTCACAACCTGAACTGCAGGGGACTACATTATCTACCCCAGCTGAATCAGCAAATGACGAATTTCGCTTGTGCTCGAAGCGAAACAAGCATTCCGACCGGCATCCTTACAGCTTGAGGAACAACACTACCACCAAAGGTTGAGCCTACAAGGGTATCTGCGCGATGTGGAGTCGTCGAAGTGCAACGATCACTTGGAACAGCACGGCTGGAGCATCCTGCATTACCAAAATCTCTCAAATCCGCAGGTTCCGTCACATGCCTGCCTCTACCATGTAAATTCGCAAAGTCCTTCTTCTTACGTTTTCGTTGTCCGTAGACGTGACTTCGAGCCATAATGGATAAATACTATGAACACGCAGAAAACACACAAGGACAGAGAGCAAATGAACAGGACAAGAAAGTGAAAAAAACGCGTAACTTAGCCACGAATTGGTCACTACAGCACGAACCGAAACCACGGACGCCGATCAGCTGCTGCGCAATACGCGAAGCTTTACAAGCGGAGTACGTTCGGGCGCTGCGAGCGGACGACGCCACCTTCCGGAATCAGTGGTAAACGCGCCTTGGATGCTTGCCTGTACTCACTTTTAGTTCTTTTTCGGAAAAACAGAATGCTAAAAACACACAAAAGACGGGTCATTTGAATCCTGAAACATGTCCCCGGTTAACCTCAGAAGCGGATTGTTTTTATTTGCTTTCATTTATTTATTTATTTTAAAGCTGTAGCGACAAAATTCGTTTCTCTTTCTTTTGTTTAATTACAACGCTAGAGCGATATTTCAGTTCCCAGAATTAAGAGATCTTGACGTCAACTTCCCAATGAAAGTTTCCGCATTCCGATCTGTCTCATAGTTCGGCGACAAAACCTATGTGAAGTTCACATAGAAAACAGAGGGTTTCCCACCTTCAGGGGTCCGTAAAAAAATTACAACGCTAGAGCGATATTTCAGTTCCCGGAGTTAAGAGATCTTGACGTCACCTTTCCAATGAAACTTTCCGCATTTCGACCTGTCTCGTAGTTCAGCCACAAAACCTATGCGAAGTTCACATAGAAAACAGGGGGTGGTATGTCCTCTTAAGTAAGAGCCCCAGAGCGCGAGTGTTTCAGACTCCACTCACTGAACGCGACACAAGAACCACTCGCGCTCCCGGGAGTGCGAGACTCCGAGCCGCTCCCCGAGGACCCGTTTTGAAATGGGGGCTTTGAAGAAGACGACAAGCGTCCGGGTGCTTGAGATTTTCTGTCACGTACGCACTGTTGGGCGCCGGCAGGACGACCTTCGAAGTGTGGGTTCCGAAGCAAAATACAGACTTAAAATGTTACCCAGGGCCCCGATTCCAGTAAGCTGTAATATTTTTATAACTGTTATCGTGCTTTCGTATTTTGCATATATTCGTGGGCAACTTCCACGCGGATATCGGCGATTATTCGCGGGAAATGTGGTGCTTTAATCCGGACATCTTCACGCCATGCAGCCGTCTTCACAGTAAACAGCTCCTATGACGTCTGTTGCAACTTCCCACCTGCTGTATCTCCTTTGCTGTTGCAAGATGTCTTCGCAACCATAGTCGTCTCTTCCATCGTTACTATCGGTTCAAACTAGGTCAACGTGTCCTCCGTCTGTTCTCGGCACGAGCAGGCAACAGGAAGCGGCATCAGGGACATCAGGGAGGGCACAGTATAGCGCTCCAAAGTTGCTTTTCGCTGGTAAGTGGCCGCTCCGGGGGGTTCATACTCCCGATCTGAGTGCGCCAAAAGAGGGGCACCTACTTAACGCAACCAATGATGACGCTCAACTTCGTAAAGGCAACTGCTCCCCACTACGTATGCACTGTGGCGGCTCTTCCCCGCAGTAATAAAAAGCAGTGCGTCAGATGGCTATGGCCAAGACTTAAGCGACTTAAAATGATGCCCTAGAGGTGGTTTTCGACTCTGCAATAGAAGTTTCCGGTTCTCTGATTAATAAAGCCCAAGTTTATTTTGATGCTGGGTGTCCCAGTGCTGTTGCCATGTGTTGTTTATTTTCGTCCTGATGACCCTGCAAAGGTCCTAAAGAGGCACAATGTGAGAAGAAAGTGGAGCTCTCGCAGCAGCGTCTACACGTTCATTCCCGGGTATCCCCACATGACTGCGGTGCCCAATAGAAGCTCAATCGGAGACCTTGTTCTGCTTTGTTTTGCTGAATGCTTTGTTCACTAAGTATTGTGCAGTCAAGATCAGGTGGTTCTTTTGTTTGTGTAAGCTGCGGATAGCTTGGAAGGAGCTGAGGGAGTCACTGTAGATAACTGAAGATCGAATCTGTTGTTCCAGGATATAGTTACCTGCCAAGATGACTGCATAGACCTCAGCGCTATAAATTGATACAAGGTTCACGGGTCGACAGGATTTTGTACAAGATCCTGTTACTGTTGCACTGGAAACAGCAGTGGCTGTTTTAGAGCCATCTGTATAAAATGCTGTATGCTCTCCAAAAAGTATCCTTAAGATGTATGTCCTCTTGGAGAACAAACGGAGGAGTGTCCTGTTTACTATATTTCATCAGGGTGTAGTTAGATTGTGGAAGTGGCTATCATGGGGGAACGCCTTCATCAACTTCGAGAACTGGAGTGTGATACTCAGGAAACCCACAAGCGTCGATTCCCTGTAACAGACGCATTCTAAAAGGAGGGACAACACTGGGCTTTTTAAGAAAAAGCTGGTTGAACCGTGTTTCCTTCACACAACGCAGAGCTGGATGGTTCGGTAACCCCTCACCCTGAGTGCATATGATATTGCAAGGTTCGTCCACTGTCTCTCCAAAGACCACTTATAGCCTTCAACGTAAATGCTTTCGATTGGTGTCGTGGGGAAAGCGCTAGTTATCAAACGCTGAGCCTGATGATGTAACGGATCAAGAATTTTCAGAACTGATTGGCGAGCAGATCCATAGACACTGGAAGCATAATCCAGTCTAGACCGTACAGTGGATATATGAATCTTAAATGTAATGTGTCTCGATCTCCTCCCCAGGATCTGTGAGATAGTAGCTTTAGGAGGTTCAGGAGCTTCATGCATTTTGCCTAAATATTTTGAATGTGTGGTAAAAACGTAAACTTGCTGTCAAAGGTGACCCCAAGAAACTTGTCTTCTGGTTTGACCTGGGTCTCGCGACCGCCCAGATTTAGGGATGGTGGTGGAAATATTCCTCTCACCCTGAAAGCAGGACTGACACAGTTTTCTGAGCCGATAGTTTAGACCCGTTTTCAGATGACCACTTGTTGAGCCCGTTTATTGCTAGTTGCACTTGTCGTTCGCACAATGTCAAGTTTGAAGAACAACAAGATATTTGTATGTCATCTACACAGAGAGAATACGATATCGAAGGTGAGTTGGTACATGCCATTGAGTTGATTTTGGCTAAAAATAATGTAACACTGAGAACAGATCCCTGCAGGACACCATTCTCTTGACAGAAAGGATGCGATGACACAGTGCCCAGCCGGACCCTGAATTTTCTGTTTTGAAGAAAATCGGCGAACGTCTACGTAGGCTTCCCCTTGTACTGAAAGAATAGATGTCTTGAAGAATACTATACCTCCACGCAGTGTCATGTGCCTTTTCTAAATAAAAAAGACAGACAAACAGGCTGTCTTCTGACAAACATTCAGGAATGGTCGTCTCCAAACGAATGAGGCGTGTGTGCTGTTTCCATCTTTGGTCTGTGTTGAAGCACTGCCGAGAATGATTTATGTGTAATGAAACGGGATAGTCTCTTCATTGCTTTGGGGTAGTTGATGTTTTAGTAAACTTGATGCGTAAAATCTCCTTTTCTAATTTCCACTTAGGGCAAGACCTCGACTAAGAGGGGTGATCATTTATGCAGTTCACACAGCAATCAGGGCCTCTACACTCTTCACTATCATAGCCCTGCTGCCCACAACGAGCACAACTTGGCGACCCACGGCAGGCGTCAGCAGCGTGCACGAAGCGGTTGCACTTAAAACAACGGAGAGGGTTTAGGATATATGAACGTGCTCCTGCAGACAAATATACAGAGTTCGAGGTAACTCGTTACTGTAACTAAGTTCCTTTTTTTGGTAACTTGTAACTTAACTCGGTACTTTTGCGCCGAGGTAACTTTCAGAGGAACTCATTCCTTTTTCAGGTAACTTTGCCAAAGTAACTTAAGTTCCAAGTTATTTTTAACTCGCTTTTCACTCACGTCCACATATTTTCTTGCTTTCTCTCCGGTTCCTTCATGGCATTTTTTCCCATAAAACGTGATATTCAATCAATGACAGTATTTTATTCAGGAAGTAAGAACCGCTGCCATTGAAATTAAGCTGAACCATTGCGCGCCCACAGGGGGTAAGGTGCAAAGCGTTCGAATAGACCTCTGCCAGAGAAACGTCATCATGACATTGATAGACAGACTGAAACCGAAACAAATCGGAAGGAGGGCTGGGTTCCACGAACGGGCACTTGTTCGCTGTCTCCCATTGAAAGCAATTGAAAGAAAAGTAGGACCGAGGGTCGCGTCCCTTTAAGGGACCATGTCCTAACCCCCTCAAGACCGTGGCTTTCGGGCGCGACCTTGTTCACCCCTAGCTTCGAGCGTAGTTCAATTCTACCAAATTTTGGCGCTGTCGAACACTATGACGTCATTTGTTTACAAACAGGGAGAGGTCTATTGTTGGACATAAACGAAAACGATCTACGCGTGTTGCACTCCTCCGCGGGCAACTCAAGGTCTAACTCAACTGCTCACGCGCGCTGCACCTGCGTAATGCTATTTTGTGTCCGGAGTAACTTGGAAGTAACTCGTTCTTTTTTTTTTTTAAGTAAATCAGTAACTGCGAGTTACATTTCATGCTAAAGAACTTCGTTATTAACTTAGTTACATTTTGCACCCGGTAACTTAACTTGTAACGAGTTCTTTTTGACGGGTAACTTCTCAGTCTATGCAAATATACAACCTTCAATATACCAGACAGTGAAGGACGGTCGAAGGTAAGGACTACATTTCTGGTGGTAATATATTCATTTCCTTGAGATAGATTCATTTCCGGTAGAAGATAAGGCTATGTGTTTGGACATGAAAAAATGTTGATTTGATTTCGAGACTTCGGTCCGGGGACGTTTGCCGCCCCGATCGCAGCTGAGAAGAAATGTTTTACCATGCAGATCCGATTACTAGGCATTCCAAAAGTACTATATATACATATGGGAAGGCCCATGAGTTTTAAGGAACACTCGTTGACCAGGGCTTGACCAAGGCCCAGACCGCCACGGCTCAAGGGTTCTATCCATCACCTTAAATCGCCTCGGCACACCTTGAGACTGGGGGCTGGGGCCCGTGCTGACGCCACTCACCAAACACAAGCCGAAGCCAGTGCCCCCTGAGGACACACAAATTTTTACAGCACAGTGCCTTTTTTGTTATGACTTCGTTGTGATCGCATTGTTCACTAGGTCTAACACCGACGATAAAACGTACTATTTTCGGTTAGGTATCGATAGCGGAGCATCAGCTGAAACTGATTTTCGAGAAATTTCGTTAATTTCTTGGCGTTTGAGGCTTACTTGTCTGTGTCGTCCGTAATTGTTGGTCTGCCTCGGCCAAATCTCGTTGTTTACGTCGTTTACAATCGCCCTGCCTCGTGCCTGAATGAGAGAGTGAGTGAGAAAGATGTAAGGGAGAATGGAAATAGCGTGGTTGGTTGTCCGTCCCCCTCGCACTTGAGGCACTCAATGGCTCAAGGGAAACGGCGTGCTGGTTTGGTGTAGCGGTTAGCATATCTGACCGGAAATCAGAAGAGCCAGGTTCGATTCCTGGCGTCAGCACCTCTTTTCCCTGAGTTGTTTGCATTCGTTAATTTCTGGGCGTTTGAGGCTTACTTGTCTGTGTCGTCCCTAATTGTTGGTCTGCCTCGGCCAAATCTCGTTGTTTACGTCGTTTACAATCGCCCTGCCTCGTGTCTGAATGAGAGAGTGAGTGAGAAAGATGTAAGAGAGAATGGGAATAGCGTGGTTGGTTGTCCGTCCCCCACCGTACTTGAGGCACTCAACGGCTCAAGGGAAACGGCGTGCTGGTGTGGTGTAGCGGTTAGCATATCTGACCGGAAATCAGAAGAGCCAGGTTCGATTCCTGGCGTCAGCACCTCTTTTCCCTGAGTTGTTTGCATTCGTTAATCTCTGGGCGTTTGAGGCTTACTTGTCTGTGTCGTCCCTAATTGTTGGTCTGCCTCGGCCAAATCTCGTTGTTTACGTTGTATGGGAATGTACAGCTGCAACGTGAAATCACAGCAGTCTGTGAAAACATTTTCATCACGTGTCATGACAGCTCCCTTGGTAAAAAGCAAACCAGTTAGAGGAGCGAAACTGTGATTGACAGGTCGAGTGTCCTTTTGTGAGTCCTCCCAATGGCTAGACTCCGTTTTAATATGCAGCTCTGGGCTCGTCGTTGTCGGCCTCATAGAGATGGCCAATGTCAAGACTGACGCCCTGGGGGAATGCGCGTCCTAAGCCGACTTCTAATGGAAGTGTGGTGGCATACGTCTGACCCTGTCTGGCAATTACCTTTTCTGGGCCGAAAATCGGACGACAGATTAGCGCCTACACCAATCAGCTCCATCGCTCCAAAGCACGTGGCCCTCTGACATGGAATGTCACTGGAGTTGTGCGTAGTCCTGGTTCCAGAAGCTTTGCATATAGCAACACGTGGCAATCCTATTCCTACTTTCTTGGCTAAAATCAGCTATATTGTGCAGAAGAATTCTTCTACACAATATAGCTGATTTTGAGAGAGAATGAACAGTGTGTATCGACTCTATATGCACCACAAGCTCTCGAGAACAGACGCATAAGCGGCACCTTTAGTGACATATGTGCCAATGGCTCACCAGTATGTGTACAAAGTACGCCTCAGGTTGGATCTCCAGTGGGTTCCAGCACATTCTCGTGTATCATGGAATGCACAGGCGGACGGCGCCTCAGGAGCAGCTCTCTCATCGAGGAGACGAGCGAGTATTGCATTACCGTCGTTCTATTCTTCGACAACTAATGACATGTATGCCTGTAACAGTTCATCCAACGCTTGCTTTTCGGATGCCACGAAACATCCCCCGTCGATACGCTGCATTCATTCAAAAGTCGAATACGACTCAACGCATTGTTCTGTTCTACTGAGCCCACGAGATGTGCACGCTCCAGTGTCTAATAAGCCAAATAAAAAACAATATTCTGCGCGTGCTCTTTTGTAGAAGTGTTCCACAGGCATGCACCCCACCAATACCCCATTCCACCTCTTATCCCTTCCCTGAGCAACATTGTTATCACTATTTATGCTGTTACAGCACTTTTCCCCTTCTCTAAAGAATGACTAAACACACAACGCAGTATCACTACGCAAGCACTTATGCATGTCCAGTAGCCCCAAATCTCACAAACCAAGTCTTTATGGTCTGAAGACCTGTTTGCCCTACCGCGATACACCCACGTATCGCTGCATACGTGAATTTTCGCTACGTGGTTCCACAGCTGGTGCTCGTCCCCCTTCTGTGACGCTTGAAGAGGTTGTATTATCAATGTTGATGATGATGGTGATGATGATGCTGGTGCCGTGATCTTTCTCGGATGCTGCACACTGCTGCCCATAAATCAGCCGCAGCGAAATGCAGCTGTGTGCGCTCAGGCGAGAGAGGTGTGGTAGTCGCTGCCGTCCCAACTCACGTCAAGCTGCACCAGACATCTGGACGTCGAGCGATCACCCCTTCGTTCCGGAGCCCTTGATCCAGACTGTATCACATGGTTTCAAGTCTGCGAGAGGTATTGCGCGATGTCTCCTCTTGTAACGAAGCCTCTGATTTTCCATTTCTGCTGCCATCATCTTCGAAACACCCTCTTAATCCAACATCCTTCGACAAAACGTTCATGGTAGCATCAGAAGATTGCTGCTGGGATGTACCCAGTGTTGCCAGGCATGTTCCTGGACGCAAATAATGCCAGATAAAGGTTTTCCTCTTTTACCAGTACTCACTTCTCCATTTGCACCATTTGCTCAGACTCTCCATTCGATTCGGAGTAAGACGGACTCCTTGTCACGTGTTGGAAACGGTAGGTTTTGGCAGTGCCTGTGAACACAATTGAAGGAAACTGGGGACCGTTGCCCGACATGACGGTGTCGTGTATTCTGTGTGTTTCAAAAATTCTGTTGATGGGCTCTGTGGTTCACGACAAAGTCCTTGGTGGGAGAAGAGCAATTTCTGGGTATTTCGTCTTGTAGTCAACCACTACAACGTCAACAACAACAACAACAATTCGGCGCACGCAAAAGTCCTGTTCTTGCTCGCTGCTTACGATCTTCGTCGAGCTTATGATTAAAGGATGCATGTCCTACGTGAACGATGTTGCTTCCTGGAGCTCCACGGTCTTGATATTACAACCAAAATCGATTTCCATGTCCATTCCCCAAGACGTCAGTCGTGACGTTGCCCACGCCCACAACGGCGAGCCACCATTCACGTCAAAAGTCGCGGCCGTTTCCAGGCACAGCCTCCCCTATTTTTTCGGTTTGCCCTCGTATGTTGTTTAGTCTAGGAGGGTACGGGTAAAACGTGTTATTTCTTTGCCGCGCAATGCCAATATTACGAACATGCGTGGTGTGTGCACCGTTGCATCTTGCCTTTCTGGAATGTATTATGGCACAGTATTTCGTTATCTTTCGTTAAGTTTTGACTAGTATAACCAGATAATTGTTGTTTGACCTCAGTATATCTTGTACCTTAGCTTGATTAGTTCAGTTGTTCGTGTTCATGACGACACTATTTACTAGGTACTACTGGTACGCATATAGTTTCTTTCGATTTACGCCGCCCCAATGTGACCGAGTGAACGGCCAGGAGTCTGTACTAGGTCCCGCTACTCCTTGTCATGTTGTTGTTTTCAATAAATTTCAAATTGAAATTAAAAGAAAACAGACGAAGGAGACAATCAGTCGGCTGCATGATTGGTTGATTATACCTTGTGTGTATAAGTATACGGATCCGAGCTGAGGGCTTACGTGGCAGACGGCTCACCTGTATGCGTTCTGAATGCGGAGGCAAACATTCCCGGAAGGATCGTACTCTTCAACTCCCATCCTGAAATGCACAGCATCAAGTGAAATGACCCTTGAGCAAATAAACACGTAAGGATTTATACCTGTTTACCCTAAATGTACAAGTGCGACACTTTCGAGTACCGACAAACCTGATATTCAACAGGAAAACCGTTATGTAGTTTACCGCAAAATCTCTCTCTGTGAACGCAATGTAGACCAAAATGACAAGCGAATTAGCGTGTTTGTGTGCTGCATTATGCGGAGAATTGCTCGATGCATGTGCACCTTCGGAGAAATCTCCATACTCCAATGCCATGATCCTCAATGCTAATCGCTGAAAGTTAAGTGGCCATTACTGTGCAGAGAAACGTACTGGTCCTCTGTTGAGTGGTGATATATACAAGGTCGAAATAATACGTTCGCGAGAACTTGGTTTCAGCACTCACTTGCTTCCCAGCTTCCATGCAAGGTCGTCGTATGCAGAGTAACTAAAGGCTTGATCAGTGAGCACAATGTATTTGTCCCGAGTGCAAATTCTGGACTCGTCTGGGGAGTACACTGCAGATATGCATGAACAACCAGTTAATACAATGTTGAGATCAGCGCGCGCACACACACACGCATGGAGTGATGACGTGATAAGTCCATTCACCACGTCAATTTGCTATTGTTTATTATTTTCAACAGTTTGCTATTGCCGCAGAGGAAAGTCTTGCTTTTCAGCGAACGTGATGGCAACACTCCGTTTATTGTCGATGTACCATAGCTACCATCGTCAGAACACTTAAGTACATTATTCAGACGTGGATCAGCAGGCAGGAGTCCTACCCTACCACCTTCATAATTCATCGTGAGAATAGGTAGCAGTCATTATTCTTATCCTTTACTGTAATTCATTGTGAACAATAGGCGCACCAAAAAGATGGAGTCAAGACCAAGGGGACAATCATAAGTTCAACCTATGAACACTCACTTACAGCAACCAACTCATGAAACAGAAGTCGCAAAGAACACGCACTTACGGGGAACGAGTAAGGCCTCTTTTACACATCCAGAATTTTTCCTTTCCCTGACCTGCACTCCTTTCATGTTTTTATTATTTACTTTAATACTTTTTTACATTACTTTGCTATATGAACTTTAAGATACGAAGGTAAAAAATAAGCGATGTCAAGTTACCGGTGGTGAGTAAACCAAAGAGTTGTAGCGCTACAGACGACGATGCTCTCGTGCCGTGCAAGCTACAGTTTAGGTGCGCGGGGCGCGCGAAAAAACAAAAAAACATTCACTTGTTGTGATCAGCTGGCGGCTCCGGACCTCTTTATTTCACGCCCTCAATTGAGGACCGCACATCTGGTGACCCTGCCGTTTCGTATGGCCGGGTGCACGAAAAGACATTCGTCTCTGGGTGCGCGCCTGTACACTGTGTCAGCTGTCCTCAATCGAGGTCGTGAAAGAAAGAAGTCCGGAGCCGCCAGCCGATCAGAACAAGTGAATGTGTTTTTTTTTTTTTTTTTGTTTGCTCTTGTGTTGTGCAAGTGACAGTTTAGGTGCGCGGGGCGTACAGAGTGATGCTAAAAGGTAAGAGCAACTTATTTATTTACACATGGTAAACAAGACTTTCGTGCACGAGACTGCACTTCGTCAGGGTGATATACCTATATAATATATATATATATATATAAAGGACAAATAGGTTAATATATCAGACGGCTATGAAGTTGAATAAAAGTGAAATAATAAGACGTGAACTACAGATTACAGGAACGTTAAAAAACTAATTTGTTTAATGGGCAATTTAACACACAAATTTAAAAAAGAATGGTCGACGTTTCGAGAGTGGCACTGTCTTCGTCAGGACAAAAGAGGTACAGGTCCCGACAAAAGTTTACGGAACACGCGAGCGGTGTATTTTCTTCTCGGTACGACACCCTGGCGGCAAGCGGAAGCTGGCGAAATCAGGCCAGTTCACTGCCTCAGAGGGGTGGACGACTGCGCTCTTAGCGACACACAGCGGTAGTTTCGGTATGATTACTGTTGTATGTGCCCGTGGAGTGAGTTGGATTAAACTGTTGTGCTCGTCAACAACTCGTGACTCACGTCACTTGTTTATCAATCAATTATCAATGTCAACGTCATGTGTTCATCAGCTCGTCACGCGTCGTCCATAATAAGGCAACTCTTCACCAGATACCTTTCTTTGTCTTCTCTACATATCCTGGCTTTCCAATAAAAACAATACACGGTAAAGTGTTGCCACTATGATTCATCCTTGTTAACGCGATGATAGCGGCGAGCTCCCTGTCTCAACAATCGTTGAATCACGTGTTGCTGGCGAGCACAACAGTAAAATCCAGCTCACTTTGCGGGCACATACAACAGAAATCATACCGAAACTACCGCTGTGTGTCGCTAAGAGTGCAGTCGTCCACCCCTCTGAGGCAGTGAACTGGCCTGATTTCGCCAGCTTCCGCTTGCCGCTAGGGTGTCGCACCGAGGAGAAAATACACCGCTCGCGTGTTCCGTAAACTTTTGTCAGGACCTGTACAAGGGTTGATATTGCTTAAATAGGTTCCCTGGGTGACGTCACAATCGGTGCAAGTATGCCACGTGGCAGTTGTCTGAGTCATATTCTCGAACATTCCGCAAGGTCAAGTCCGGGTGGTGATGTAATCTTTCTTGGGGAGCCAGCTCAGGGTGAGCTGTACTGAGGCCATAGCTGAAAAGAACATAAAAGGAGAAAACGGGAAAGTATATCCCATCTAGGCGAACAGGTTCCTTACTGTTGAAAGTACACCGGTATCTTCGTTAATGATTGATTGGAATTTGTAAATGAGGTAAGACTCGCGTTGTTCCCTCCTCTATCAGAGCTAAAGTTTGATTGAAGAATAAAAAGCGCGACGTCATTTATTGAATGATCAGGCTGGTTGAAATGACGAGAAACAGGAAGATTTGGCTTTTTATTAACGTCCGACCGGTGGTTGTTGAACCTGATCCGAAAAG
The DNA here is from genome assembly GCF_037126465.1 of Ornithodoros turicata. Lineage (NCBI taxonomy): Eukaryota > Metazoa > Arthropoda > Arachnida > Ixodida > Argasidae > Ornithodoros > Ornithodoros turicata. The sequence continues at coordinate 5,153,177 of NC_088209.1, read as the reverse complement.
ATGTTTTGGTTTGGCCTACGTATTGTGCTTGACACGCGTTGCACTGAATGGCATAAATGACATTGGATGAATTACAGTCAAAGTCACCATGAATTTTGACGAAGAAATTAGAATTTGTGCTGTTATGCACATGGGCACTTCGCATTAGTTTGCATATTTGACATCTGCGGCCATTGCACATGTGGCAGCCTGCCGTCGGACTTGTTGGTCGGTTGACTTTGGAGCTGACTAGATTATCGTGGAGGTTTTGCGTCCGCCTGTAGGCCACACGTGGGGGTTCCGGGAAGATTTGTCGCATGCGCTCTGACTGACGAAGAATACCGTGGTGGCGATTAAGTATACTGTTGATGTTGGAAACATTATTGTTGAATGTTACAGCGAGGTTGACGGAGCCATTGTCTGATTTGCGGTTGCGGTTTTGGAACAGAGCTTTGCGATCTGCCCTGCGGGCCTTCCTTATTGCGTCCTCAACTAAACTGGGTGGGAATTGGCGACTGATGAATATTTGCTTGAGTTGGTTCAAATTTCTATCCAGATCACTGCTCTTTCAATCTCTCACACTGGGGGTAAAGGAAAGCCTCTTCTTTGAAGATGCGCAATAAACCAAATAAAGAAAAAGTGGCGTTCCTTCACGAATTTTTTGCGGACGATCTACCGAACGGATTTTTGCTCTGAAAACGGTTTTGGTATCTAGTGACGGAAGAGATCAGATGTTCTCATTGGAGCAACTTCGTAGCTTTTATAATTAAAAAGTTAATTATTGAAAATTAATTAAGACATTGCCTTAGGAGTCTGTTAATGCCCCCCTAGGGAGTGCCCTTCAGCATATGCTATATTGCAATTGATTTCATCTCGGAAAAAGTGATTGATATATTTTTTAAAAATCTGTTCACACTTAGCGTGGGCACCCTGTATATTACTTTACTTTTCTTTCCTTAATACTTCACTGGCTTGCACTGCAATTTTGAAATTCAAATACGTTTAGTGTCATTTACTTGTTTCTTTAATGGCTTTTCTCCCTGCATTATAATTCACTGGCTTGCACTGTGGCATTGAGGAGTGCTCAGTCACTCTCCCAGGTGTAGATCGCTCGCTGAGCGACCCCTGGTTTACCAATTCCGAACGATGCGCAGCTTCCCAGAGCTGACGAGCCGCAAACACTGCGAAACACGTGTTTTCTGGTGCTGTCGCATCGTCCCATGAGTATCTGTTTCTCTGCGTGCAGCAATAGAAGCCATCTTAATCCGTAATTTTGAAATTCAAATACGTTTAGTGTCATTTACTTGTTTCTTTAATGGCTTTTCTTTCTGCATTATAATTCACTGGCTTGCACTGTGGCATTGAGGAGTGCTCAGTCACTCTCCCAGGTGTAGATCGCTCGCTGAGCGACCCCTGGTTTACCAATTCCGAACGATGCGCAGCTTCCCAGAGCTGACGAGCCGCAAACACTGCGAAACACGTGTTTTCTGGTGCTGTCGCATCGTCCCATGAGTATCTGTTTCTCTGCGTGCAGCAATAGAAGCCATCTTAATCCGTAATTTTGAAATTCAAATACGTTTAGTGTCATTTACTTGTTTCTTTAATGGCTTTTCTCCCTGCATTATAATTCACTGGCTTGCACTGTGGCATTGAGGAGTGCTCAGTCACTCTCCCAGGTGTAGATCGCTCGCTGAGCGACCCCTGGTTTACCAATTCCGAACGATGCGCAGCTTCCCAGAGCTGACGAGCCGCAAACACTGCGAAACACGTGTTTTCTGGTGCTGTCGCATCGTCCCATGAGTATCTGTTTCTCTGCGTGCAGCAATAGAAGCCATCTTAATCCGTAATTTTGAAATTCAAATACGTTTAGTGTCATTTACTTGTTTCTTTAATGGCTTTTCTTTCTGCATTATAATTCACTGGCTTGCACTGTGGCATTGAGGAGTGCTCAGTCACCCTCCCAGGTGTAGATCGCTCGCTGAGCGACCCCTGGTTTACCAATTCCGAACGATGCGCAGCTTCCCAGAGCTGACGAGCCGCAAACACGGCGAAACATGTCCTCTGGTGTGTCGCATCGTTCCATGAGTATCTGTTTCTCTGCGTGCAGCAATAGAAGCCATCTTAATCCGTAATTTTGAAATTCAAATACGTTTAGTGTCATTTACTTGTTTCTTTAATGGCTTTTCTTTCTGCATTATAATTCACTGGCTTGCACTGTGGCATTGAGGAGTGCTCAGTCACTCTCCCAGGTGTAGATCGCTCGCTGAGCGACCCCTGGTTTACCAATTCCGAACGATGCGCAGCTTCCCAGAGCTGACGAGCCGCAAACACTGCGAAACACGTGTTTTCTGGTGCTGTCGCATCGTCCCATGAGTATCTGTTTCTCTGCGTGCAGCAATAGAAGCCATCTTAATCCGTAATTTTGAAATTCAAATACGTTTAGTGTCATTTACTTGTTTCTTTAATGGCTTTTCTCCCTGCATTATAATTCACTGGCTTGCACTGTGGCATTGAGGAGTGCTCAGTCACTCTCCCAGGTGTAGATCGCTCGCTGAGCGACCCCTGGTTTACCAATTCCGAACGATGCGCAGCTTCCCAGAGCTGACGAGCCGCAAACACTGCGAAACACGTGTTTTCTGGTGCTGTCGCATCGTCCCATGAGTATCTGTTTCTCTGCGTGCAGCAATAGAAGCCATCTTAATCCGTAATTTTGAAATTCAAATACGTTTAGTGTCATTTACTTGTTTCTTTAATGGCTTTTCTTTCTGCATTATAATTCACTGGCTTGCACTGTGGCATTGAGGAGTGCTCAGTCACCCTCCCAGGTGTAGATCGCTCGCTGAGCGACCCCTGGTTTACCAATTCCGAACGATGCGCAGCTTCCCAGAGCTGACGAGCCGCAAACACGGCGAAACATGTCCTCTGGTGTGTCGCATCGTTCCATGAGTATCTGTTTCTCTGCGTGCAGCCATAGAAGCCACCTTAATCTGTAATTTTCGAATTCAAGTGCGTCTAGTGTCATTTACTTGTTTCTTTAATGGCTTTTCCCCCTGCATTATAATTCACTGGCTTGCACTGTGGCATTGAGGAGTGCTCAGTCACCCTCCCAGGTGTAGATCGCTCGCTGAGCGACCCCTGGTTTACCAATTCCGAACGATGCGCAGCTTCCCAGAGCTGACGAGCCGCAAACACGGCGAAACATGTCCTGTGGTGTGTCGCATCGTTCCATGAGTATCTGTTTCTCTGCGTGCAGCCATAGAAGCCACCTTAATCTGTAATTTTCAAATTCAAGTGCGTCTAGTGTCATTTACTTGTTTCTTTAATGGCTTTTCCCCCTGCATTATAATTCACTGGCTTGCACTGTGGCATTGAGGAGTGCTCAGTCACCCTCCCAGGTGTAGATCGCTCGCTGAGCGACCCCTGGTTTACCAATTCCGAACGATGCGCAGCTTCCCAGAGCTGACGAGCCGCAAACACGGCGAAACATGTCCTCTGGTGTGTCGCATCGTTCCATGAGTATCTGTTTCTCTGCGTGCAGCCATAGAAGCCACCTTAATCTGTAATTTTCGAATTCAAGTGCGTCTAGTGTCATTTACTTGTTTCTTTAATGGCTTTTCCCCCTGCATTATAATTCACTGGCTTGCACTGTGGCATTGAGGAGTGCTCAGTCACCCTCCCAGGTGTAGATCGCTCGCTGAGCGACCCCTGGTTTACCAATTCCGAACGATGCGCAGCTTCCCAGAGCTGACGAGCCGCAAACACGGCGAAACATGTCCTCTGGTGTGTCGCATCGTTCCATGAGTATCTGTTTCTCTGCGTGCAGCCATAGAAGCCACCTTAATCTGTAATTTTCAAATTCAAGTGCGTCTAGTGTCATTTACTTGTTTCTTTAATGGCTTTTCCCCCTGCATTATAATTCACTGGCTTGCACTGTGGCATTGAGGAGTGCTCAGTCACCCTCCCAGGTGTAGATCGCTCGCTGAGCGACCCCTGGTTTACCAATTCCAAATGATGCGCAGCTTCCCAGAGCTGACGAGCCGCAAACACGGTGAAACACGTGTCCTCTGGTGCTGTCGCATCGTACCATGAGTATAGATATATACACATACATATTATATATATATATATATATATACACTGCAAAATGGAGGTTCGATATATATATATATATATATATATAGATACTCATGGAACGATGCGGCAGCACCAGAGGACACGTGTTTCGCCGTGTTTGCGGCTCGTCGGCCCTGGGTAGCTGCGCATCGTTCCGAATTGGCAAACCAGGGGTCACTCAGCGAGCGATATACACCTGGGAGGGTGACTGAGCACTCCTCAATGCCACAGTGCAAGCCAGTGAATTGTAATGCAGGAAAAAAAAAGCCATTAAAGAAACAAATAAATGATACTAGACGTGTTTGAAATTCAAACTTACAGATTAACATGGCTTCTATGGCTGCACGCAGAAAAACAGATACTCATGGAACGATGCGGCAGCACCAGAGGACACGTGTTTCGCCGTGTTTGCGGCTCGTCGGCCCTGGGTAGCTGCGCATCGTTCCGAATTGGCAAACCAGGGGTCACTCAGCGAGCGATATACACCTGGGAGGGTGACTGAGCACTCCTCAATGCCACAGTGCAAGCCAGTGAATTGTAATGCAGGAAAAAAAAAGCCATTAAAGAAACAAATAAATGATACTAGACGTGTTTGAAATTCAAACTTACAGATTAACATGGCTTCTATGGCTGCACGCAGAAAAACAGATACTCATGGAACGATGCGGCAGCACCAGAGGACACGTGTTTCGCCGTGTTTGCGGCTCGTCGGCCCTGGGTAGCTGCGCATCGTTCCGAATTGGCAAACCAGGGGTCACTCAGCGAGCGATATACACCTGGGAGGGTGACTGAGCACTCCTCAATGCCACAGTGCAAGCCAGTGAATTGTAATGCAGGAAAAAAAAAGCCATTAAAGAAACAAATAAATGATACTAGACGTGTTTGAAATTCAAACTTACAGATTAACATGGCTTCTATGGCTGCACGCAGAAAAACAGATACTCATGGAACGATGCGGCAGCACCAGAGGACACGTGTTTCGCCGTGTTTGCGGCTCGTCGGCCCTGGGTAGCTGCGCATCGTTCCGAATTGGGAAACCAGGGGTCACTCAGCGAGCGATATACACCTGGGAGGGTGACTGAGCACTCCTCAATGCCACAGTGCAAGCCAGTGAATTGTAATGCAGGAAAAAAAAAGCCATTAAAGAAACAAATAAATGATACTAGACGTGTTTGAAATTCAAACTTACAGATTAACATGGCTTCTATGGCTGCACGCAGAAAAACAGATACTCATGGAACGATGCGGCAGCACCAGAGGACACGTGTTTCGCCGTGTTTGCGGTTCGTCGGCCCTGGGTAGCTGCGCATCGTTCCGAATTGGCAAACCAGGGGTCACTCAGCGAGCGATATACACCTGGGAGGGTGACTGAGCACTCCTCAATGCCACAGTGCAAGCCAGTGAATTGTAATGCAGGAAAAAAAAAGCCATTAAAGAAACAAATAAATGATACTAGACGTGTTTGAAATTCAAACTTACAGATTAACATGGCTTCTATGGCTGCACGCAGAAAAACAGATACTCATGGAACGATGCGGCAGCACCAGAGGACACGTGTTTCGCCGTGTTTGCGGCTCGTCGGCCCTGGGTAGCTGCGCATCGTTCCGAATTGGCAAACCAGGGGTCACTCAGCGAGCGATATACACCTGGGAGGGTGACTGAGCACTCCTCAATGCCACAGTGCAAGCCAGTGAATTGTAATGCAGGAAAAAAAAAAGCCATTAAAGAAACAAATAAATGATACTAGACGTGTTTGAAATTCAAACTTACAGATTAACATGGCTTCTATGGCTGCACGCAGAAAAACAGATACTCATGGAACGATGCGGCAGCACCAGAGGACACGTGTTTCGCCGTGTTTGCGGCTCGTCGGCCGTGGGTAGCTGCGCATCGTTCCGAATTGGCAAACCAGGGGTCACTCAGCGAGCGATATACACCTGGGAGGGTGACTGAGCACTCCTCAATGCCACAGTGCAAGCCAGTGAATTGTAATGCAGAAAAAAAAGCCATTAAAGAAACAAATAAATGATACTAGACGTGTTTGAAATTCAAGCTTACAGATTAACATGGCTTCTATGGCTGCACGCAGAAAAACAGATACTCATGGAACGATGCGGCAGCACCAGAGGACACGTGTTTCGCCGTGTTTGCGGCTCGTCGGCCCTGGGTAGCTGCGCATCGTTCCGAATTGGCAAACCAGGGGTCACTCAGCGAGCGATATACACCTGGGAGGGTGACTGAGCACTCCTCAATGCCACAGTGCAAGCCAGTGAATTGTAATGCAGGAAAAAAAAAAGCCATTAAAGAAACAAATAAATGATACTAGACGTGTTTGAAATTCAAACTTACAGATTAACATGGCTTCTATGGCTGCACGCAGAAAAACAGATACTCATGGAACGATGCGGCAGCACCAGAGGACACGTGTTTCGCCGTGTTTGCGGCTCGTCGGCCCTGGGTAGCTGCGCATCGTTCCGAATTGGCAAACCAGGGGTCACTCAGCGAGCGATATACACCTGGGAGGGTGACTGAGCACTCCTCAATGCCACAGTGCAAGCCAGTGAATTGTAATGCAGAAAAAAAAAAGCCATTAAAGAAACAAATAAATGATACTAGACGTGTTTGAAATTCAAACTTACAGATTAACATGGCTTCTATGGCTGCACGCAGAAAAACAGATACTCATGGAACGATGCGGCAGCACCAGAGGACACGTGTTTTGCCGTGTTTGCGGCTCGTCGGCCCTGGGTAGCTGCGCATCGTTCCGAATTGGCAAACCAGGGGTCACTCAGCGAGCGATATACACCTGGGAGGGTGACTGAGCACTCCTCAATGCCACAGTGCAAGCCAGTGAATTGTAATGCAGGAAAAAAAAAAGCCATTAAAGAAACAAATAAATGATACTAGACGTGTTTGAAATTCAAACTTACAGATTAACATGGCTTCTATGGCTGCACGCAGAAAAACAGATACTCATGGAACGATGCGGCAGCACCAGAGGCTACCCAGGGCTACCCAGGGCTACCCAGAGCTACCCAGGGCCGACGAGCCGCAAACACGGCGAAACACGTGTCCTCTGGTGCTGCCGCATCGTTCCATGAGTATCTGTTTTTCTGCGTGCAGCCATAGAAGCCATGTTAATCTGTAAGTTTGAATTTCAAACACGTCTAGTATCATTTATTTGTTTCTTTAATGGCTTTTTTTTTCCTGCATTACAATTCACTGGCTTGCACTGTGGCATTGAGGAGTGCTCAGTCACCCTCCCAGGTGTATATCGCTCGCTGAGTGACCCCTGGTTTGCCAATTCGGAACGATGCGCAGCTACCCAGGGCCGACGAGCCGCAAACACGGCGAAACACGTGTCCTCTGGTGCTGCCGCATCGTTCCATGAGTATCTGTTTTTCTGCGTGCAGCCATAGAAGCCATGTTAATCTGTAAGTTTGAATTTCAAACACGTCTAGTATCATTTATTTGTTCCTTTAATGGCTTTTTTTTTCCTGCATTACAATTCACTGGCTTGCACTGTGGCATTGAGGAGTGCTCAGTCACCCTCCCAGGTGTATATCGCTCGCTGAGTGACCCCTGGTTTGCCAATTCGGAACGATGCGCAGCTACCCAGGGCCGACGAGCCGCAAACACGGCGAAACACGTGTCCTCTGGTGCTGCCGCATCGTTCCATGAGTATCTGTTTTTCTGCGTGCAGCCATAGAAGCCATGTTAATCTGTAAGTTTGAATTTCAAACACGTCTAGTATCATTTATTTGTTTCTTTAGTGGCTTTTTTTTTCCTGCATTACAATTCACTGGCTTGCACTGTGGCATTGAGGAGTGCTCAGTCACCCTCCCAGGTGTATATCGCTCGCTGAGTGACCCCTGGTTTGCCAATTCGGAACGATGCGCAGCTACCCAGGGCCGACGAGCCGCAAACACGGCGAAACACGTGTCCTCTGGTGCTGCCGCATCGTTCCATGAGTATCTGTTTTTCTGCGTGCAGCCATAGAAGCCATGTTAATCTGTAAGTTTGAATTTCAAACACGTCTAGTATCATTTATTTGTTTCTTTAATGGCTTTTTTTTCCTGCATTACAATTCACTGGCTTGCACTGTGACATTGAGGAGTGCTCAGTCACCCTCCCAGGTGTATATCGCTCGCTGAGTGACCCCTGGTTTGCCAATTCGGAACGATGCGCAGCTACCCAGGGCCGACGAGCCGCAAACACGGCGAAACACGTGTCCTCTGGTGCTGCCGCATCGTTCCATGAGTATCTGTTTTTCTGCGTGCAGCCATAGAAGCCATGTTAATCTGTAAGTTTGAATTTCAAACACGTCTAGTATCATTTATTTGTTTCTTTAATGGCTTTTTTTTTTCCTGCATTACAATTCACTGGCTTGCACTGTGGCATTGAGGAGTGCTCAGTCACCCTCCCAGGTGTATATCGCTCGCTGAGTGACCCCTGGTTTCCCAATTCGCAACGATGCGCAGCTACCCAGGGCCGACGAGCCGCAAACACGGCGAAACACGTGTCCTCTGGTGCTGCCGCATCGTTCCATGAGTATCTGTTTTTCTGCGTGCAGCCATAGAAGCCATGTTAATCTGTAAGTTTGAATTTCAAACAAGTCTAGTATCATTTATTTGTTTCTTTAATGGCTTTTTTTTTCCTGCATTATATATATATATATATATATATATATATATATATAATATTTTTGTAACCAGAAGAAGTGCAGTCTCGTGCACGAAAGTCTTGTTTACCCGATGTGTGAATAAATAAGTAGCTCCAACCGTTTAATCTCACTCTATGATATATGAACTTTAACATGTGGTGTACAGGAGATCCACATGCATAAAAAGGAAACCTTGCATCAAATGAATTTGGATACGCTGAGGGTCACTGTCGTTTTTGACATTGAGTAATACATCAGGATAGCATGCAGTGTATGTGCCCTTCTTACCGTTCTTATCATCATTGCTGTATAGCAAACTGTACCTGGAAGTACAAAGTATGCCAAATGATTTTAATGGTGATGCAATGGGCAAACTCGATTGTATGAACAGAGTCAACTTGTGCTGCTAAACGACGCTGCTCGAAACAGCAAACAAACATAACAAACGCATTACTTCAAAGCACTTGCAGTATCCCATTGGGAAATCAATGTGGGAAAGTGAGTATGAAACCTCATTCGAAGAAGAGAGGAACAGAGCAAAAGATATTAAACCGTGAATGATGATGCCGCAGAGGAAAAAAAAAAGTGATACGCAGTCCATCATTTTACACCTTTATTTGCTCAAAAAAGGTGTACTCTTATAAAAACACCCTTTTCTATTCCGCAAACGGTGCAAAAACAGCATCACTAAACGTGCAATATCGACATACACCAGGTTTCGTCCAATGTCGATCGTTAAAGGTGTACAGTGAGGTGTTGAAAAAGGTGCTTACCATCGAATACACCTTTTTTACACCCCACTTGAATTTGAAATACGGTGTAAAAAATGGTGTTTTATTTCGTGAGAGAAAAATTATGCTGGTTTCACAGCTCCGCTCAGCAAGTAATCACATTATAGACGATGGCCTGAGTTAAAAACACAGTATCTGACAGGGAGGGATATTAGAAATTTAGCTTATATATCTCGGCCAGTAGTCTCGGTATGCTGCCGCGCGGAAGCTTCTATTACACTATTTGCGAGGGAATATTTGCAAGCAAATAATTCCATCATGAAAGGTGTTTTCAATTGAATACTCCCCTTTTAAATGTGTTTTTGTTTTTAAACACCCGTTATAACAGTATTTTATTAGGAATACACTTAACTAAAGGGTGTATTAGAAAACACCCATCATTTGAGTGTAACGGCAACACCAAAAAGGTGTGCGCCATGGGACAAGCCATTTACACCCAAAAAGTGTAAAAAAGTTGACTGTGATATTCTGAGCGGAAGGGAAAATTAAGAAACGCAGCAGATCACGCGCGGCAAACAGGGTCTTCGAGGACGGAGAACTGTCATTGCGACTTTGGTAAAGCACTGTCCGGGCGACTGCATAGCTTCTCTAAGGAAACGCCCTTGTTATCTTGTCTATGTCAATAGGATAGCTCTCGAAATGAATCGCAAGTTTGACAGATATTAAAATTATCTCCTACGATAGACTTATCCTGGCTAACTTTCGTTTAATCTCTGTGAATCCTCCCTTTAGTTCTTACAGGGAGTCTATTATTTCAGAGAAGCGAGAGATAAACTGCTGTTATGATGTGACTCTAAACAGCATACGCATTATCGGCCAAGTTCTTGCAACTTGTACGAGTACATCGGCTTCGGGGTGTACAGAACAGGGGTCATCCTTTAAAATCCGATAGTTGCCATTCTCCTGCTTTCGAGACATAATCATGTCATACTTGGGCTTGCGTGCCGTCCTTAAATGATACTCAATTTAGAACGCCAGGAAATAAGAGATATGTGAAAGGTTATTAAATGAAAGAGGAAAGGTCAGCTAGACAAAGAAGGGAGGAAACAGCTAGATTGCATTGGGATATAGTCATTGTACTCTGTCTCACCAAATCTTCCCGGTTAGGGGACCGCATATGGGCGACGCCGTGTGGCGAGCGTTAGTGACGAAGCGGCGTACCCAAGCGGTAATCCGGAGAACCGTGCTTAGATTGCTGTAGCGGTGCAAATCGAAAAGAGCCGGCAACCTGAGCGAGGGAGCGGGGCAGACAGTGGTCTGCGTGACGCGTTCTTCATCTTGGGGGACTGGGGTGAAGCTTGAAGAGGGCAGAGAAGGCCAGGAGTCGGCCTGCATTGTGAGCCAGTGTGGGCCGTGCCACCATAGGGGTTCGGCGGCGAGTCGCTGAGCAGACACACCGCGAGTGACAAGATCAGCGGGGTTCTCTTGTCCGGGGCAATGACGCCACGTGTGACCGGCAGAGATGCGTTTGATTTCGGTGATGTGGTGCTGAACAAAGGCACGTCTGGACGGTAGGTCGGCTGTGATCCAGTGTAATGCTATTGTAGAATCGGTCCAAAAATAAGTGGGCAGAGATGTGAGCAACGGAAGTTGCCGGATGTGAGCAGCGAGCCTTGCGGCGGAGAGGCATCCGATGAGTTCAACGCGAGGAAGGGAGATGGATCTTATGCGGAGCCATCCGGCCCTTGCTGATGAGAAGACTGCAGTTCCAATGGCCTTGGGAGGCGATCGTTCGAAGGTATAGCGCCGTGCCGTAGGCGCGCGGATTGGCGTCAGCGAAAATGTGAAGATCGCCGGACGAATTCTCGAGGTCACATACCGTTGTCAGGAGGCGAGGCAAGTGTATGGTGTTGAGGGTTGGTAACTGCGAACACCATTCGGTCCAACCGGAACTTTGCTGGGGAGCAAGCTGGGCATCCCAACCGTAACCGAGACTCCACAACGACTGAAACAACAGGCGCGCGGATATAGTGAAGGGGGTCAAGTACCCCAGGGGGTCGAAGATGCGTGCTAGTGCGTGGAGGATGGTCCTCTTGGTGACAGGGTGATCTGCGATGTACACGACGACCGAATCGACGTCGAAGAGTGTTTTGGCTGGTTGATAAAGCACTGGGGGTTTTTCCAGTGTTTTTAATTGAAAGGTGCATGAGCACTCGTTTAAAAGAACATTCAACTAATACCTCTAATAGATACGGTGCATTGGGGGACCACTTATTGACATGTGGGTGTGACAATGAAAAAATGGCTAGGAAGCAAGCGAGCTGGTGAAGATGATGCATAATGTAAAAACCCCGAGACTAGAGAACACGAAGGGACAGACACAAACCTGACTTTGTGTTTGACTTGACTTCGTGTTTGACGTGTGTGACTTGTGTGAAAAGACATCGTGTTTTTGTCTGTCCCTTCGTGTTCCCTAGTCTTGGGGTTTTTACATTATGTATGGGATGTCAGGCGGAATTCCAAAAGCAAAAATTTTGTTCAGGTGTAAAAAAACGAAGTAGCCTTCTCTTTCGAGAGGCGCATGAGAAAAAAAAAAGGCAGGTAGTAACTGCGTCAGTAACCACTGTATTTATCTTTGTGATGTAAACAGGAAGTCCAACATGAGAGGGAATACGGGGGAGAGGAGGTCTCATGTATTTAAGGCATGTTTCACAAAATAAAAGTTCTTTGGTTGGCAGTTCAGTGTGGCGTCCTCATCTTTTCTGTGTTCCGTTCTCATCTTTTCCTGCGCAGGGGGTTTTATCGCTTTTAACTATATTAGACGTAAGATGTGAAACAGTGATTACGTTCACAAAACATATGTACAAATGAAATTTACTTTGTTGTAGATCACTGATTACAGATTTCTTAACAAAATTTGTTTGCTTCGCTTTCACATGAGTTGAGGCATTCATACAATTAAGAAATCTGTGCAGCTATAAAAGATAAGTAAATGGTTTGTATTACACGTTACTAATATCTGCGAAATTCATATTCACCCACCCATATGTTGCTTTTTCCACACAAACAATTCCTACTTGATAGAAGTGAAATGTGGAACACCGTCATTGCGTACACAAAATGTGTGCACACACAGTGGCATTACTGTGCTGGACGTAACTACTTATTGCCTTGAAGTAAAATTTGTTTATGTATGGACATGTACAACATATCTGGCATGAGCTCTGTCATGTACCATGATCGTTTCCTGTGTCTGACTGGCACGTCGTTCCGAGGAATTGTGCCTTCACTAAAATATCTCACTTGTGCACTTCCAAAGCGTTGTCTCTATACGAAAATCTAAAATGCACAGATGACAAGTGGTTGCAAAGCAACATATGCGCTTTGCCTGTATGTATGCTCATCACAGTGAAGAAGATTTTCTCCAATAAGAAGGGATAAGCTATATTGAGACTGCTTTCCAGAAGCAGAAGTATGGTGTTCCCACTGTGGTCAACCATCATACCAATATACGCTTAGTGTAGGCTACTCGTTTTGGTGCAGGAAGAGGGTGAGAGTTCGTCACTGCTCCATCTTAGAACAGAGCTGCTTCAGTAATCACGATAGGATCGGGATCTCCTCTGGTCCATGGAGGCTTCACATCAGGATTCTGCCATCGAGGTGTGGTCACATTTCGTTATCTTTTCTGATCTGATCACATTTCGTCTGCATTCATCAACCTTAGCAGTATTGTAATGCGGTGTGTTGAACGTTCCATCCTCCCCCTCCTTTACAAACATATAAAAAAAAATTCAGACAGACTTTGGCTCAACATGTAGTTCCAGATGTGCCTGCATATGATAGATATGTAGCCCGCGAAAACACGCAACCACGAAACCGAAACTATCATTGTAGCTTGTGCATGCGTTACAAGCGAGCGTTACAACAATCGCCAAGAATGTCCAAGGCAACATGGGTTAGTTATTACTAACTTTTACATGTTTGCTGCATCATTTTTCAAGAAATGCGTTTGTTTAAGCAAATATGACAAAGAAACAACAACGGCGTTTTTTTTTTTTTTTTTTTTGCCGCCGTAACTCGCGAACTTCGGGTTTCCGGGTCTGGCAACTGCGTTCCACAAGATGGCAGCCTCCGCTATTTGACGCTGATTTTACGGCAGCTTGATCCACCTGGCGTCAGCAACGCAGTGGACTTTGTATTCACAGTGCACACATGTATCAGATCTTTGAATCGGTGCTTTGTGTCAAATAAATATTTATTTTAGCCGAAACAAGCTTCAAGGGACTCTGACCAGAAACTGTGGGAGCTCTTTCGTACTTGCAGTCGATAAAGCACCCAACAAGGACTCTCCATGCGAAAATTCATGCATTAAACCCCGCGGTTTCTCTAAACTCGAATTTTAAACATTCGACTTCATCCGAGTGCAGCACGCCTAGACTTGGACTGCCTTTTTCAAGAAAGTTTGAAATGTAAGTATGTGTATATTGGTTTCACATATCCACCACATATTGAGCGTGTGTATGATTGTACTTTATATGGTACAGCATATCAGCGTACATTATTACTCAAGACGTAGTGTGGCAAACTCGACATCAGTCACACAAAGCCAACAATTGGCTTTTCTTCAATTGCTTATTTTTATCATATCATGTTTTTGTCTATATTTCAATTTACCAACCAACAAAGTATATTATTTTAGTATAATCGTCTGATATTTAACAAGTCACAGTTTTACCATGGTTTTGGCGCACTATAGCCCGAGTTGCTTATGTGCCATTAAATTGAATCATCATCATCTTCAACTGCCATTATTCAACTGAAGTGCCAGGTTTATATAATGATATGGCGAGATATATTTTTTGCTGTCATCCTGGAATTGCTCATTTCAGAAGAATAGTCACCGTGAAGTTTGTTTTCGTTTTCGGAAACATTAAGAGGACTAAAACCAAACACTTTTCTTTCAGAGCATCCCTTATGCACCTGCATTTCAATTCCAATTCCTGTATTACAAGAATGACAGCACTCTAAATCTTTTCACACCTTTAAAGGTGTAATAGCGTGCATGGCGCACGCCTTTTTAGGTGTAATTTTGGTAACATCATAATGGAGCACGGTTTCGCACAAATTTTCTTCACTCGAGTGTTGTCTGTCCTCCAAAAAGTTAGTCTTGCAACATCTCAACATTGTTCAACGGTATTGTAGACACTTGCGCGTGCTCGATTATCGATAGCGATGCATATATGCATTAGCTCGTACCTACGATATCCAAGACATAATGAAAGCAAGATTTGCACTGACACTTGATCTTTAGTAATGCTTTCCGAATTTTGTAAAATATCTTACTGGAGATGCAATGTGACGCAACCAGATTGAATGTGCATAGCGCACACCTTTAAAGGTGTGAAAAAGTTTACAGTGAGACCACTCAACAGAGATGAACATCTGAAAGTGAAAGAGCTGGAACGAAGATATGTTAATCTGTGTGAAAGGTGCTTAGTATGTGTGTGAGTCGAGGACATAGGTCTCAAGCTGATTCCTGTCTTCAGAAGAGGTGACAACTATGCTCCTTCTATCCACCAGCTCCACTTTTTAGGGTTCCCTGTAAACTAATGGAGCACATCATGTGCTACCACGTTGTCAACCAAGTTGAGTCTGTCGATTTCTTTTTTTTACATTCCAGCATGGCTTTAGAAAAGGGTATTCAGGCAAAACTAACGTAGTGGAATTCGTTCACAGCATTTTGAACTGTCTTGATTTCTGGGTCCACGTAGATGTAGTATTTTTTTATTTTGTAAGGGCTTTTGACACTGTGCTGTGTGCTCGCGTGTTGGCTAAAGTAGCCTAATTAAAATTTGATCCTGCTAACTGGATATGCAGTTTCTCAACTAACCGTAACCGTTGCGACACCTCGCGAGGAGAACCTATCATATCGCCACCATGCAGCATTTGTTATGTTACAATCGCTTCACATTTTAATCTAGTCAAAAGCAAGGCCTTTTGGTGATCGGTCTTGTATGATTACATGCCGCTCCGTTATGTAAGCCCACACTGGGTTTTTCAACCTATGAGAGATAAATAAACATATTTCCAAGTACATTGGTTTACAAGGCTCGTTATTCCATTTCGCCACACTACCCCAAGCAATTGTTAGAGTAGTGGCCCAGGGTATGAAGCTCGCCACTAATCATCAAACAAAGTTCATAATGTAAAATCCTGTACTGAGAACACCGGCTTAACACAACAATTAAGAATAGAGTAAACGTTTCATTGCCTATCCAGTTGGCATCATCCCTACAACAGGGAACAATCAAAAACAACATCAAAGGAATCAAATCGGTGGTGCGCATTCCTTTCATCCAACGTATTTCATACGCTATTTGGAGGGCACTGTGCCCATCAGGCATTTTGACTGTGCATATCAAGTTGAGTGCATAGAATGTGATGCAACCTACATTGGCGAGATAGACAAAAGACGCGGGACAAGACTAAAAGAGCACACAAGGGATGTTGCCAGGGCTACTAGCGCTTAGCTTAACTAACCAAGACCGAATTAATCTACCATTGCTGTCCTAAGGGACATATATTTTGATGGTGCAGTAACCTTTGCACATGACTAGCGATGGGGCCCTAGAAAGTTCTTAGAATCCTGCTTTATCAGGCGTGATGCTTCAGCCTGTAATACAAACCGTGGCCCCCTATCGGATGTGTATGATGCCCTCTTAGATAGGCTGATGTGCTCGTCTTTGGCCTTTGTTGTACTGATGATGCCACCTGGATAGGCGGCAAAACGTTTACGCTCTGTTTTTAATCGTTGTGTTGAGCGGTGTTTGCAGTAAAGGACGCTACATTATGAGGTCGTCACCCGGCTTTTGGAATATATTTTCAAATAAAGTTGTTCTTTTACAAAGCTCAATAAATTGCAGAAATCATTCTCATTGCCTATCATTTTTGGGGTGCCATTCTTGCAGTCACATGAAGCACTGACGGGCCAATGTAAAAAGTAAAGGCAGTATGATTTATGTTCTTGCCGACATGGCACAACGTATGTACGAGGTAGCTCCATTTCAGAAGCCTGAGAACACTCAACGCAATTAGTGTGCTAGCATCAGATATGGTGTACAGCATTACATATTTGCTTTTGCTAGGGCAACTAAGAAGGGTGGATAGAAAGGCAGTTACAACCTGTTTCCACAAAAGACACTCAAGATTCATTAGCAATTTCCTCCAAGTGAGCCAAGGCTTTTTCTAGATTACTAGAACATGGGTACCTGGTTATAAATAACAAGAATTCATCTACCAGAGGTCAGTCTTTCACACACCCTGCTCTCCATCAACACTATTAAAAGGTGTGACCCCCAAACCTGCACAAAATTCCTGGAGAGTCTTTACTGGACGCTGTTGCTGTCCCTCTCACCAGGTGCTCTCTATGAACCTGATTCACAGTTCTGGATGCACTGCCTCAGCTAACTTCAGCATGCTTTCCCAACACGAATGGTAACTGCTATGAGGAGTCAAGTTGTACTTACTGAAAGCAACATGAAATGCTGTACCTTGACTGGTAATGTTGATATCCTTCTTAAGACCGTAGAGAGATGTTCCTTGCTCCCTTTATCCCAAATTGTACTATCAGACGCAAGCCCACTTGCCACCAAGCCAATGAGTTGTTCCTCACAGTCAGTGCAATCAAGGGAATCTATCACTGAGGCTCAGAAAAGCTGTTCCAGCCTCAGAACATCAGTTTCTCTCTTGTTCAGAAAAGCTGTTTTTCATCGGGATCTGATCCAGGACTGAGCCGTGAGTAGCCCCGTGAAAGCACCAGGGTTTCTTCGAATTTTAGATGTGCCAGCTTTTGTTTTCCTCCCCCTCCTTCTTTTTATGTAGTAGCTGATTACTTTAGCCTTGTACTCCTTTGGGGATTGGAGATGATGTAAGAGGTGGAACTAGGCTTTAGGCAAAATGAGGCAAAGTGTGACTATGTACAAATCTTCTGAGAATGATAACGAAAGGAAAGTTAGGTAGCAAGTGAGCTGGTGGTGACGATCCATGACTTGAAAACCCAAGACGAGGTAGGGACGATAACAGACAAACACAAACACGGTCTCTGAGACCGTGGGATCTGAGACCGTGTTTGTGTTTGT
Source organism: Ornithodoros turicata (assembly GCF_037126465.1). Lineage (NCBI taxonomy): Eukaryota > Metazoa > Arthropoda > Arachnida > Ixodida > Argasidae > Ornithodoros > Ornithodoros turicata. The sequence goes on along the minus strand of NC_088209.1, from coordinate 5,135,553 downwards.
CTGTTATCGTCCCTACCTCGTCTCGGGTTTTCAAGTCATGGATCTTCTGAGAATGTTTATGTATCATTCACACAAAGAGAGGATAGGTGTTACATCTTTTTCCGGTTTTGATATTTATTTATAAATATATCTCAAAGGCCCTCACAGGCATTACATGAGGGGCACATTAACATGGGTCACTTAACAAATACGGAAGTTACAAGGAACATACATATTTGGAAGACAGACTCTGTTTTTCGTTCGTTCATCAGTCTTGCTCAAGAAATTGTTCACTGTAGCAATGGTACACAATGTCGCGAAAGGAGTGCTTATCTATCGTTCCGCAAGACTCATTAAAAAGGGCTAGAGTTGTGTTTCAACACAACATATTGAACTCATGAACTCATCCTGAGAGCTATAAATCATCCCAAATATAGATGCTGAATTATTTTAAATGCTATAGACGAGCTGTGCGAAGAGGTACCCCCAGTTAGGATCTTGGGTACTTGAAGCCTGTGGCATTTTCTGTGGGAAAGGCTTGCCAGACCCTCTTCACTGCACAGGCCTGGGATGACCATGCTCTTGTTTTTCCCAAGCTTGTGCCATACTCACCTTGCAAACTTGCGATACCCAGTGTATCTGCATCGTCTACACAGATGTACATAAAATATAGTTTAGGCAAATAGGTAACCGGTTACAGTACAGTGTGTGTGCAGTGTCATTTCTACATGTACCTGAGAGCAACTGCAGTTTACCTGCCCACACCCTGTACATTACTACACATGCTGTGTTCTTTTAGAAACCAACATTGTTTTACTTTTCACTGAATCGACAATGAAGAACACTCAATATCGCTAAAAACCTACGCTAAAACCTTATGCGCTGGGCAATACATAAAAACGTGACTCAGGACACAGCACACTGACAATTACAAATTTGCCTCTATTGGTTTTCTCCAGTTCAGATTTGTGTACTGTACAGTCTTTTTACGTGCTGCGCACTGTACTGGAGTTTTTAACGGCTTTAATGCAGGACCAAACCAGTTTTAGGCGCCCAAATTTTAACATCGTTCGACAAGGACACATGTGACTTACTTGTGAATAGTCGCTCATAGGTTCGCGCTGCCCACGGAGTTCAATATGCGACCTTCAGGACAGCCATATTGAAGCATAGAAGTTGGAAATCTTCGTGGGTTGTAATGCACTAATACTGCAGTCAATTGGCAGTGTTTTCGAGCTCCTGGCAGCACAAGCATTCGGTCTCCTTCGGCATTATGACACACCAGCCACACCGGCACCATGAACAGCAAGTGCGTATTAAATATCAGAACACGAAATTTCAGAGAACGTTTACGTGTTCGATCACAGTGTGCGTTAAAAAGCTCATCGCTTACCTGAAGACAGGCGACTCATGCTGTTTGCTCCATCTGTGACCGATGTTCGTAGAGCTCTAACTTCGTCTCGCATTCGCGGCATCGGCGACGTTTCGAAAGCCTATACCGAGCTGTTCAGCACGCAGAATTTTCTTCTCGATCGCAGAAAGGTCAGAAAGAAGTTCCGGGCTCGAAGTCTCCGCATTTCTTCCTTCGACGTCCATATTGAAGATCGCTTTCCGGACGGATGCCAGCGCTCTCACAAACTCACTAACAACATAACTTCCGGTCCGGGCGCCCAATGAAACGTGGACCTCGTGCTTTCGTCACGCACACGGAAATTGGAGGATGTCCACTACAAAGAGGCTAGATTTCGGCCCCGATTGCGCGAGTTGAGGAGGAAAAGCGAAGCCAGTTTTCAGCTCGCCGTTTGGCAAACTTTGCCGCCGCGCACAGCCAAAATATTTCGCGTGTGGCTTGGAGGCATATTATACCTTCGTAATAGATGCAAACGAAAGATTTGTCGAACTTCTGGTCAGAGTCCCTTTCAGTTATTTTGAATATGGGGTAACGGCGGTAGGCGTGAAATCCGGTAGAAGTCGATGGTAGCCAGAACCGGTCGAAAGGTCAGCCAAAGTTAAGGCTCCTGATTGGCCGACTGGCATTGCATAATTTCTACAACGTCATTGGTCGTGTGCCCAGTGTTGTGTGAATTATCTCAAACTATGGGCTCTATGGGCAGCTGTCGGAGCCTGCAGCAAACTCATAGCTAACAACATGGAGAGCGATAGGAACCGGAAGAGTACTCGGCTCTGTCTATAATCTTACGTATTACTGGCAGACCGCGCGAATTCATTAAAAACATGCATATTGTATTAGTACAGACATTATTCGCGCCTCCGATTAAATTATTTTTGTTTACCTTCGTAGTTTGCCACTCAACAATCACGCTCGCATGTGTATCATGAAGGGCGCAGGGTTGCTAACACAGATTTCGTATTTTTTCCCGCCTTCGCTACCATTTATATTTACCTTGGTCTGCGTCTCGCTAAGGCGTCGCTAAGGCTGGACGCAACGCGTCGAGTACAAATTTAATATTCAGCCTCGCGGTCGTCCATCAGTCTGTGCACGTTGGACGAAGCGAGACCATCAGGAAGCTCGGATGATATGTGCAGCAGGGAAGGGTATGACGGTAATGGTAACGGAAACAGAAACAGTATATACCTAAATTGGAGTTGATAACGATAACGGAAACGGCAACGCATACCACGGTCCTCCATTACTGGAAACAGAAACGAATTTATCGTCCGGTATTGAATTCGGGTAATGGCTATACCTGTTGTGCGATGACATATGAGTGACTTTTCATTTTTGTTTCAGTGTGTTTTTGTTTTTATGACGCCATTCCCTGTAAGGCTCTAAATACTACACGAGAGCATGGAAAGAAAGCGCAATATTGGATCTCGAGGGTGCACGACGTCGCTTACCTCGTCCCAGTCCTCGTAACTCCATGACATCAACACATGACTGTACTCCACCATAGCACCAGGATAACAGGCTACGATTTTTAGTTACTTACTTTGTACTTTTCTTTTCTTTTCATTTCACCGTGGCCATCGCAGTATCATTACTACTGAGAGCGTCCGCCTATGGATGCGACATTGGATGAAGGTTACGCCCATCTTGAGTTTCTGGACCCCGAGTGACTGAAGACATGTTCCTACTTTTTTTTTTATCTTGCAGGATGTGCGCATCCCAACGACGTAAAATTACTTGCGCAGTCTGTACGCGTGACACTGAAGCAGCACTTGGGCAAAACAGGGTGCTGATATAGAGCCGGACGGGATGTCTCCCCCACGCAGCTCTGTAACAACTGTTCGATTACCGGAAACAGTAACGGAAACGTAACGGAAACGTAACGGAAACGAAATTGAAAGGCCGGTACCAGAAAGGGGATAACGGAAACGAAAATATAACAGTAACGAAAATGGAAACGGTAACCAAAATACGTCCGTTATCCTTCCCTGCTCTGCAGTCCCGTCAGGTAGGATTCTTTTACCCGCATGTGAGCCAGATTACCTGAAGGCAAGGATAGGAGGGCAGTGTATGCGTGGCTTGTGTGGGCTGTTCTATCAAACAAGACACATGGTGGGCTCAGAGGCAACGACAACGCTAACGAAAGGTCACAGACAAAAACGAGAAGTCTCAACGCAGCGAGGGGCGGACGTGTAATATTCGCCCTCTGGTCACCGTTTTTATTCCCTGTGTCTTGATGTACTTGTGTGCACTTGTAGGTTGATTGCCTTCGATTACAGGGAATGCGACGCTCCATTGGAGCCATGCTCCCTCGGCCCCAAGGTGCCTCAGCTCAAACTCAAAGTGGCCCAGCGCAGTGGCGATGTATCCGTCGGCAAACTTTTTTTTTTCCTCGCGCTTATCAAAAAGTACCCTCGATATTTTTTTATATGTTGTACGGTAAAGTCCATCGCATACAATGACGCAAACTATATTGTTCCAAACCGACATCCACATTCCGAATTTTGCCTCTGAACATTGAAGATTTAACTAAGAATGGCTACTTTGCCAATTTTTAATACATTACCAACTACACCCTCAGTTCTGCGATTTTTGTACCTGAGCAGTATCACGAGAGCTACCAGCGAAAAAAATATGCACGAAAATTGAACTGACCCATCAGGCGCAACAAAATCCCAAATCGAAGCGAAAATTTACGTTCGTGACGGGTTCCGCAGGCAATGACGGGGGAAGGTAAAAAGGGGAAACTTCGCTGCGATTATAAAATAGACCACCTTCTACAATTTAAAACAAACCCGAAACCTCTAGGAGATCGCGGAGCGTCTCAACAAAGTTTCGGGCGATTGGTGGTTTTTAGAAGGAACTCACTCTTTAACGGCGCCTGGAGCGACAACGGCTACTACTATAGAACATAAATATTTTGTCACGTGACATTATAGGTACCCAGGATGTGCCACAATTTGTTTCGGCTCGAATGGTGGTAGGTCGAGCGCACTCATTGGATCCTTTCGCGTGGAATGACCGAGGTGCTATGGGCACTTTCTACACAAATTCACTTGTTGATTTCGTAGGTCCGCAACACTCTTGAAACGGGCGATGAGGTTGAAATATTCCATGGCAAGCTTACCCCGTGAGAAAAACCACGATATCCGCCGCGTCCACTTCGGGATTCAGGGCAACAAATCCATCGAATGTTACATTTCGCAAATCAACACTTATCTGCCCGTCTTTCACAACTTTGGGCAGGTATAATTCTTCTTCCTGAGCGGTAAACTGAAATGGGAGATTGTTATTAGTGCCTGGTATTAGAATGTTGGCCTGATACAACAACAACACTTACGATACGTGTTCCTATGACCTTGATTTTGACTTCACAGCCGTCGAATTGTTCTCTGAAGTAATACGCCATCTGTAACGATGAGACGCATTACAAGATCACAAAAGGACAGTAGTCATAACAACCCTGACCACATTTCCTGCAAGGGTAGGTGAGCATGCAGGATTAGTCAAGCAATCATTATTACACGTTTGGATGGCACATTAAAAATAGAAGACTGGCTTCTCCGGCCCTAATCATTGCACACTGATAGCCATTTGTCTAAAGATTCATGACAATTTTTTGTCTGCGTTATTGCACGGTAGAAGATAACTAAAAGTAAAACAATATTTAACCTAATGTAATCTTTATGGAACGTCACGCTCGAACATTTCCGTCGTTGTTTTGAAGAATCAGGAAGGGGTCCTTTGTCCGTCCGTGTTTCTTCGCGTTTGCAACCATGTTTCTTACAAACACGATCTACACCTTCTCGCCATTTTTTGTTGTATATGTGCCTATGTGCCTCGTGAACGAAACCCACTACAAAAACTACAAAAACGTGGAACGCCGTAATCCTGTTCTTTTCGATGCTGTGCCACCTGTGTGCAGCTTTACAAACACACTACGCAGTGAGAGATCGGGAAGACAGACGCCATCAGGGTGTCTTCACTGTTTCTTTTTCTTTTTTTTCTACAGGACCGTAACATAACGGAATATTGCAGTAAAACTGCTGACCAATTGCTATGAGTCTTGGAAGAAGGCAAAATTGAGTACATCTCCCGACAAGTTCTGCTGCATTGAGACTGAACTCTCGTCTCAGCTTCTCAAAAAAGAAAAAAGAGGAAGTTGCAAAGTTCTGCAGCCATAGTACCTCCCAAAACTGTTTCATGCGCAATACACTTTGATGGCGAGAGAACATAGGGACGAAAAGTGACATGGGAGCAAGGCAAGTATTTGGACAATGAAAAAGTGGCTAGGAAGCAAGCGAGCTGGTGAAGATGATGCATAATGTAAAACCCCGGGACTACGGAACACGAAAGGACAGACACAACTCGAAGACTTCGTGTTGTGTCTGTCCTTTCGTGTTCCCTAGTCTCGGGGTTTTACATTATGCAAGTATTTGGATTCCAGCTTGACACATAAATATATTATATAGGAGCCTAAATACATGTTCTCTATAGCACAAGGCATCATAAAGTTCACTAGAGCCGAACACGCTTCATATTGCCTCTGTACTGCATGCAAATCGTGGCGTTCACGAACTTGTGGATAGGCCTTTATTCGTGAATGATAGTAGCAAGCAAATAATATGACTTAACGAGTAATATGATATTCCCTTCTGTCTTAACCCCTCTCCCACCACCAATTTTTCAACCCCCACCCCACTTTTTTTTTTTTTCCTTTAACTCACACATGAATAACAACGCGCGTAGAATAGAATTTTCAATAGACAAATTCAATTACCATTCATTCCCATGACAGAAGAGAGGACTAATTCAGGAGGAGTCAAATTATCGTAAAGGTTCGTCATTTTCTATAATGAGAGACATGAAAAGAAGCGCACATTCGCAGAACTCCACTTTCTCAACTTATTTAATAATATAAGTCGCTACAATTTATTAATGAGGCAGTCCATGTTCTGTAACTGCATCAGGCCATGCAGGTGGGAGTAAGTCGCCATCTTCCCATGCATTTCTCCCTATTCAGCGCGTCAAACGGCGGCGGCAGCCATCAGACGTCCCATAGTTAGTAGCACAGAAATATCTCTCCCCATACTTGGCGCAAAGTATAAAGTGTCTGGGCGCACTGAGCCTAAAGTTGGATGATTGTTTGGATCGAAGTGGATTACAGACTCGATCCAAGCCACCAAATGGCAACTTGTCCAAGCAAAGCCTAAATGTTCCTAATGTCAACAAGAAGCACTGCGAAGGCGAAGATAATGCGAAATCGTCGGTTTGTGAATTGAGCAAACGTATTTTTCGAAGTTCTTGATCTACAATATGCTGCACAGTTTTGTGAAATTTGTGATTTGTGGCTTCCGGGCTTCAAGCCTTGTTTACGTCGTCGCGTTTGTTGGAGTAGTGTTGTCGGTGCTGTGGCCTTTACATTTGCGTGTCATTTACAACTTCTACCATGAACAATGACCTGCGTTCGTTTTTGTGAATTCGTTTCAATTTAGCGAAGTGAAGTACGCAGCATATGGATCAGCGTGCTAGCTGCATCATGCAATTAAACTATTAACAGATGCATCAAGTTGTTTGCATCGAATGAACTGCGCATGTTGACGGTACTTGGCACAGAGCTCTGTAGGTCGATGTGCGATATCACAATCTGTCGTGATTCAGGCAGAATAGCTATTCGAATGCACGAAGTAGAGGGAAACGTGTAGGTGAATGAGAGAGCAACGCACAACTTTGTTGCAACAAAGAAAATCTGTTTATTAATGCGAGTCACGATTTCATTAGAGAACAGTACAGTAAAATTAAGCTGTTTCACGGGGTAGTCAACAGACATGTAGCTGCTGCTGCCAAGGAGCATGTAAAAACGGAGTTGTGGATGGAATGCTGTTCTACAGCGCTACGTCTGAGCAAACTACTCGCGTCTGTCTTTTTTTTAGTATGCTTCCTAGGAAAGGGAAGAAAAATGTGGACTGCATACAGTCTTTCAGTTTCCCATCTGTAAATCAGGATGACATCAGGTGCTGCTGATGCATTTGGGTGTTATAAGCTTCGTAATTTTTCTCTCTTCTCTGTGCGACTGTACCTCAGGTAAAGGAAGTCAAATATACAGTTGTCACAATTACTGGTCACAAATGCTGAATGTTGTGATATCAAATGTGCCTTGCATAGTTTATTTTTGCACAAAAATAATTTTACATCATACATATGCATTCATAAAGCCACTAATTAGTAGATATGATACATGATTGGAGTTCAGACAGAGGTCATGTTGAACCAAAATTGGGGCTCAACTGATTCGGGGTAATAATCAGTAGGAGATGAGCTTAACTTGAAAACGTCAGACCGCAAATATAATGTTGTAGGTACACAGGCTGTTTGACACAGGTACACTTCTATATTAAAAGAATGGATGGTGATCATTAGTGGCCTACTTTATTGTATCGAATACAATTAACACACAATTTATGAATGGTCAATATTCCTGCAAAATATTATAATTAATTGAGATTCATAGAGTGAGGCTTATAATTTCGCAACAGATAAGGAAATGGGTTTTGTTTGCGAGGGCACTGTTAATAAAATAAAGGAAATTGTGAATATCATCAATCAGGAGATGATTCTATTTTGTTTCAGTGAAAATACAATTGCATTGACTTCTCTGTAACAAGCTGTGACTGTACTACACAGGAGTATTCACCACGCTGCACTGTCAGTGTCTGTACTCCCCCTATAAAAGAGATGATCGACCGAGCAGCCACGATGTAGAACATGTTGTAGCACATAGCTGCTTGATGTAGACAGTCGTAGTGCCCGCGCACTTTGCTGGAGATTCTTCCTTGGTTTTGGTGTAATTGTACAAAAATTTAAGCCATAGTTTTGTGGCTTGTACATGAATTTTAGTAATGTAACATGTGTTAGATGAATATGCCTCACACAGACTATCTGGCCAACCTTTTTTGGCTTTTCTGGCTTTTAAAAATTACATTTATGCAGGAATCATGTACTAGTACTTTACTTTTAAAAGGATTTGAGAACCCTTGCTCAAGCAAAAAGTACGCCGCAAGCAGACTTTCAACTGAATGGCCCAAGTGAAGCCGTTCCTGTGTCATGGCTTCATGGCAAATGCTTGATGAGGTTTGCATCTGAGACACACTTTGCTGTTGGTATACTCTTGCATGACCTGCACACAAGCACAAGCAGGATAAAATTGAGAAAATTCACAGAGAAGTACAGAGGCACACTGACACTAAAAGGAATGAAACAGTGTAAGCTCCATGACCTGAACATGTATACTTTGTTGACCTGGTGCCGGAACGCTAGGGCATGCACCAGGCTTCAGTACAGCTTGACTGTGTCCACCATCAAAGGAGCATTGCTGAAAATGAGTGGAGCACATGAGGTCGTGTTTGCAGTCAGTGTAGGATTTCACATTCACTTCCTCAAGTCGCTGAACCCATTTCGAATATCGTTCCGTATGTTGCTGTGGGAGCCTGTGAGGGCGACAAATTTTCATTAACAATGTTACAGAAACAACAGAAGTAGTGCCCTCTTTATCGTTATGTAGCACACGCATAATACGCCTTCAAATGTGTAGGAAAAAGTTGTAGGATCTCCAGCTGCAGGTGCATGCATCCCCAGAGCCTTCCCGAGTGGAGCTGTGAATGGGATGGTGCAGCATCTGCTTGCCGTATTCCCAGATTGAAAATATCTGAGTGCTTGTATTAGCTTGGGGAAAATACAAGGTGCTCCTATATGTGTGTGTACTTGTATCTGAAATGCAATTATTTTCTTAGTAACTTGCGCTGCTTCTTTCGGTACCTTTTCTCAGATTGTTGAACAAAGACACGGCAGATGGGATCAAACAAATATAAGTAACTGGGATAAGGTGGGTGCTAAGCAGCATAATACCTTGTGACATGTGCCCTCTAGTCAATGCTGTGTTAGTAAAATATTTCTGATGTTTAAATTTATAGGTTTGGGTGAATGTTGCAAATATCAAGCTGTGTTTGTACATATTGGCACTCTGATGTACAAAGATGCACGGCCAGGGAAAGACAAACTTTATTCACTGAAAAACATAGTGCAAGAATTTCACACACATGAAAGTAGGAAAAGCAGGCTACTTACTTTAGGAAAGATGCTCCTGATCCACCCTCTCTGCACTGCTTGCAGTTCTCTTTTATGCATTTATTGGGCAACAACAATAACAACTTTATTTTAAGATAAGAATGGGGAGTTCCATCGCCAGAGGCCAATGGGGAGTTTCATGTTTATGTTGCTGACTTCCGAAACAGCGTCGAAGCTCACACACAGTAACAAAACGACAAACATGAACCAAAACCATTGTTCAGATTTCCTCCGCCAAAACTAGCGGGCTCCGCCAGTTCTGGCCTGGCAACATGGGGACGCCTGATGGCGGCTTCCTTAGTTTGACGGCCGTTTTGGATGAGCTCCGGTGACCTGAGGCCATGAGCGCGACCGCCATCACGGGTTGCAAAGCATCACATCAGGTGGCAGCACCGTCGTCATCATGGCGACTTCCGTGGAAAAAAACAGGGGGTCGGACTCGCTTAAAAAAGCTGACCTTACGGGAGCTGCCATCCTTGGTCATGGAAGGTGTTGCCTTCCGTTGGCCGTGGTTTCGTTTTTGCCATTTCCGGTTCCCGTTGGTTCGCAGAGCAGCATGAAATGGCGATTTACTGTGCGTACTCATCTTTGGAATTCTGTTGCCTTCGGAAATACAAGCCTACATTCGTTACGATGTGCAACGGTTTATTGATTTCACTCGCAAAGCATACAAACGCCACTTCAACACGTCATAGGCGGTAAATGTCTTCATCCGAAAAACCAAGGGTTGCCGGTGTCGCAGGTAATCTCATAGATAAGGTATGATTCATGTTTGATATAACAGCATTTACCTTGTGATTCCGATAGCACTACTCAATTCTGCGCGTTCCCCGAAGATTCGCGCGTTCCTGGTGCGTACTCAACTCAATTACACGACTGACCTCGCTTCCTACGGTGGACGTCATGCCTTCGCCGGCTCCTTCCCCTCTTTGTCATCCCACGTGACTGCACAGGGTTGGCAACAAATGGAGCAGCTCTGCTGTAGTTAGGGGGCTGAAATTCGTCCACTAACACTGTCCATGACGAACGGATGGCTGCGCCCGGACGATCACGCTCGCGAATAGGAGAATCCCATTGACGGCGCGCCAAGTACGTTCTCTAGAGTCTTCTTATATTAACTCTATGGGGGGAAATGTGCTATGGAGGGAAAAACACGCGCGAAAACAGGCGCACACGGGATATTCACCATCACGAACACTTGCGGGCATGCACTGATGAGAACAGCAACAAGGGAATAACTAACATGTTTGGGCATGCACGGACAAGAATAATAACAACAACAAGGGAAGACTTTCTGCTAATCGCAACAAGTTAATCACAAAAGATACACTACTTCAATACACGCTCTCAAGTATGATGCAATAAGACGCAACAAGACAAGATGCATTAAACCGACAACTCACCGCCATCGAAGCATATCTATACGCACACACCGTTCACTATTTTGTTCACATGCCTAATGAGTTCACCAACGTAAATCTAAAAACGTAGCGAAGGCGGGAAAAAAATACGAAATCTGACCCGGCAACCCTGGCATTTTGATGCGCAAGTGAACCTGGCTCTTGCGAGGACAAATACGAACGTAAGCAACTTTTCTTTTTTACATCGATGAAATAAGTTAGGTGTGAACTAAACACTTGCTCGGTTATTCAATATAGTAAAAGGTACCTCCTTGCCTGCTCGATGCGTACGTCAAAGTCATGCAGCGTAAGCGAGTTTCCGCATCCCGCTGCTCACCGGGAGCTGCGCGTGTGCAGTTCAAGTTTCTCCATTTGTTGTGCCGCACGGACTGCTTCGCATTTTTTGCGTGTATTTATTGCTATATCATACAATAACACCCGGGGATTTGAAGGTAAGCTGAACGTGTAGTAGAGAAGCTGAACATAGAATATTCCCTATTGCAAGCCCCGGTAAAAGCGTGAGCGATGTCCAGGTACACGCTTTTTACCCGTTTCTTAAGGATCCTACCAGGTGAGCACCTGAAGAAGCATTGTTGTTTCGAAAAGCGCAGAGAAGAAGTGCACATACATGCGTCTGCGGTTATGCCCATTTCGAAGTGTCTAGCGTTCCGTCTAGACGGAAGCCGAATCACTGCAGTTAGTGTTCCGTCCAAAGTACGTCGCCTCTCGGTGGAGCGGTTATGGAGTAATGGGTTGAGCTCCTGGCTGTAAAAGTGGGGTTCCGCAGTTCGAATCCGATCGTATGGAATTTTTCCCCCTCTCCCTCTCTCTGCGTTTGACTGAGCATCCGTCGTGACTGAGGTTAGGTTATATAGGTCTGGCGAATACATATTCCATGTGTTGAGAGAGTCCACGTAGACTGCATCTGTCGTGACTGAGGCTAGGTTAGCACGGAACGCTAGCAACAGACTTCTCATCTACGCACACTTCAACTGATTAGCATTGGATATGACGCGATGCCTATAGAGCGAAAAGAAAAAAAAAACTGTCCAACAACCACATGAGATAGTTTGTTGGTGCGTAAATGATATTGTGTGATTTTCTGCGCTGTTGATGAGTGAACATCTGTCCGCATTGGTAAACGTCAACTGAGGTGGTAAACACTCAAAATCTTAAGCACGTGCCTCGCTGTTTCTGATATTGGGCGCGCGAATTTGAACGGTGTGCACCACACCACCTCACGCAGAGGCACGAGCTTGTCGCATAATTTCTGCTTCTCATATTTGGATGGATACTGGAGTTATATGGTTTTTGTCAGGTGGGCACTTGGGGCATGAGTATGGGCTCGCTTTCTTGCTTGCTTCTGATTGCATTTGAACACGGTGTTGCAGTGAACTGTGGGGCTTCGTGTTTCGCAGTCTGATGCATGCCTGGGATACCCGCCAGTTCTTGTATATTATCTTGCATACATTTTTGTGTAACAGCTACTTGCTATGAGAACTATTTAACGGGTGGTGGCATGGCTGGAATTTTGTGACGTGAAGCTCCAGAGCTGTTCTGTTTCTTTGGCACCCCGCATTGCTCTGTGCACAACACTTTGCATAGACTGCACTATTACGCACAGGAAGGCTCAGGTGGGATGCAGTCCCGACACATAGATGCTCTTCATATAGTGCTGGTAAGTATGGGGTAAACAAAAACAGAACTGAGCAATGTTTTCTGTGTCTCTGTCCTTATATCAGCATGACCGCGAAAGGAGTAAAGCAGACGCATGTATTGTTGTACAGATGTAGGTTGACACCATATAGCGTAAAGCAGAAGCATTGGGGAGGACAGCAGAAAACATGCCATCATCTTGGTGCCCAGCAGGCTCGTCTGTGATGAAACTGCAGGGACAGAAGGTTATACAGGGAGCACAGGGTCACCAACCTTACCCCTCCGGGATCATCACCATCGCACTGATAGTACAGGTACATCGACATGAGAAAATGGCATAACCTGAACCTGGTTTAACCTTTTTCATAATTTTACTCGGTGCACATGAAGACCACGTAAATGCTCCTGGGGAGCTCAGAAAACCTGTCTGTGTGCGGACTGCTTTACTGAGGAATATAGTGTGGCTTGGTGCTTATTACGCCTTTTCTGCTTTGCATTGTGTTATTTTGAATGTCTCAGGTTGACTGTCATATGCATGCACCATGTACATGCACACTTGCTACTTTTTGCCCTCCCTCAGTGTCTGAGAATTGCTACCTTGATCTACTCAACACTTTTTAAAAAGGTGGAGCAATCCATGCAGCATTATGACAGATGTGCCAGATGAAGTAACCCTCCATGCCCTTTCACGTGCCGCCTTGTTGTGTCCCTATTTTCACTTGTGATCAGCATGTGAAAGTTACAGGTGATATACAGGTTGTATATTGAGAGTTATTGCCTGTGGTACCATCTCATACCAGTGGCATATATTTCATAGTGCACTCCCATAGATTGTAGACTTGTTTTGCAGTGACGTGTGATGGTGGAATGGACTAGCTTCTTTGAAAGGTTTCCTGTAACCCAAACTTGGGCCGGACCCTTATGAGGTCATAAGTGCACCACACCATGTCTTGTACTGTACATAGCGTTGTACATGCTGATTGCGGATCCTGTAAACGTCAGGCTACCACACACAAACATCTCAATGTTCGCACGAGTTGTCATATGTTACTATGGGTGATTTGTCATTAAACGGTTGGCAGTGCACTGTTACATGAAGTTTTCTTTGTCTTGTATTGCATTGCTCTCTTCAGAGGGATACTTCCATGGTCAAACAGGCGACCCATCCATCTTGGACATCCCTGGACTCCAACGCAAGAAAGACGTCCCCGCAGTCGTGGCCCACCAGCTCACACTGGAGCACCTCGCCTCAACACACCGACTAAGTCGCCATATATACACAGATGGCTCGGTAACCGAAGGTAGTTCGAGCGCGGCTTTCTACATTCCGGATGAAGACCTGGGCCACGGTTTCAAACTCCCCTATACAGTGTCCTCGACAGAGCCGAACTGTTTGGTATCCTGGCAGCACTGTAGCATATTACTGAATCCGGGCACGGAACGTGGGTCATTCTCACCGACAGCAAGGCATCACTAGATATGTTGTCGTCATCTCGCCCCAGCATAATAAGCGACTTGCATACCATGACGCTTCAAAAATTCAATGAGCTCATCGCCACTGGTTACAACATCACGTTTCAATGGGTCCCTGGCCACGTAGGCGTGTATGGAAATACCCGAGCAGACACAGTAGCGAGACGCGCTGGGTCTGATGACACTTCGGCCCTGGCACCTCTGCCGCTTACAGCCTCAACATGCCGTCTATACATACGCCGTCGGTGTGCCACATGTGCTCAGCAGTTCCGTGCCGAAACAACGACTTACAACTCATTCCTACGGTCTATCGAACCAATTGATGGAGTTCGTCATCACTTGCCACCGCAGCCGTAAAGAAGAATCCCTTCTCCACCGCCTACGACTCAATGTTGCCCGTACACCCTCACTTCTCTTCAAGATGGGTCGGCTAAATTCACCAAACTGTAATGTCTGTGGAGTGGAAGCGGACATCCCACACCAACTCCTGTATTGCCAGCAGCACCTTCAACATAGGGACACTCTCCGTTGCCGTCTGCTCCAGATTGGCTTTAATGACTTTTCGTTGGCCGCTCTTCTTGGCCCCGTCTTGCACCCCAACCAGTGGGCTGTCACTGCCGCTCTCCTCGGTTTTCTCCGAGTCTCAGGACTCGTGAACTGCATGTAACGTTGTGCTAGTGTTTATTCTCTACTTTCTGTTTCTCTTTTCTTTCTTCCTGTTTCTCTTTTCTTTCTTGTTGTTCCTCTTTTCTTTCTTTGTTTTCTCCTTTCTTTCCTTTTGTTTCTCCTTTCTTTTCCTTTCCTTTCTTTTGTTTCTTGTTTTCTTTCCCTCTCCTTTCTTTTCCTTTCCTTTCTTTCTCTTTCTTGTTTTCTTTCCCTTTCCTTTCTTTTCCTTTCCTTTCTTTCTCTTTCTTGTTTTCTTTCCCTTTCCTTTCTTTTTGCTGCTTTTTATTTTTCTTTCTTTCCTCTGTTTCGATCCCCCTTTTTCTTTTTCCCTCCTTTTCTTTTTCGTTTGCCCCTTCCCCCTTTTTTTCTTTTTTTCGGAATAGCAAGCCGGCTCTTTGCCTGGCTAACCTTTCCTTTCTTTTTTTCTTAATAAACATATCCCCCCCCCCCCATCCATCTTCGAACAACTGTTCGACGTCGCGATGGAACCCGTAAAACGATGCGCGTGCGGGGTGACGGCGGAAAGGGAAGCAAACGGAAGCACTTGAACCGACGTCACAGCTGACGTCCGTTGTGACGTCACCGGATGTCATGAGTGACGTCGCAATTGTAGTTGTCCGCACAACGGATGGATGGCCCTGACCGTCAAAAGACTGCGTAGATTTGAAGACGCAGGGCCTTATGGGAATGTCGCTACCTTTTTACATATACCTTGATGCATTCCTTCAGGCTCTCTCGCCCGTTGTCTGCGCTGCAACCTCGCCGTTGACAAGGATGACAAACGTGCGTTTCATTACACGTTTAATGTTAACGTACAAGAAAGGTAAGTCAACTTACCCAAGCAGCATGCCAATATTGGTCCAATATTGGACCAATATGTGCTGCCAAGATTGCCAGTATTAGTCCAATATGGCCTGCCCATATTGAAAAGCCCATTTTACGCCAATATTGCCAATATTTCTGTGATAATGCCAACCAACGGGGAGTCCGTGTAATTATAAAGTATTATCCGGTTTAATATCTACCACTCATATTACTTCTCTCTTCTTTTTGCGTTTTCATTTTGACAGGTCTCATAGATCCACGCTGCATAAAATTACAAAAGCAACATTGCATCACGCCAAAAACGAAGAACAGGTGCGACCTCCGCCTTGCTGAAGGACACAGGCAGTCCCACGGAACTGCGAATGCCAAACATCCCTCAAAAGCCTTCATTGGGGTCGCAAAATTCTATACACCAAAAATTTCCAACCCGCTCCGAGAGTACAAAGGAAAGAAACGCTTTCGTGACGGTGGCGGACATATACAGTAAATCATTTTACACATTTATTTGCTCAAATAAGGTGTATTCTTATAAAAACACCATCTTCTATTCCGCAAAGGTTGCAAGAAGAGCATTACTAAGGGTGTAATATCGACATACACCACGTTTTATCTAATGTCGATCATTACGGGTGTAAAGTGGGGTGTTGAAACAGGTGTTTACCGTCTAATACACCTTTTTACACCCCATTTGGATTGGGAACATGGTATTAAAATTTTCGTGAGAGAAAAAATATGCTGGTTTCACAGCTCCGCTCACCAAGTAATCACATTATAGACGATAACCTGAGTTAAAAACACAGTATTGACAGGGAGGGATGTTAGAAATGTACCTTATATCTTTGACTCGTTGCAAACGTGGGTGTTAGTTGCAAAAACGCATTCCTGTCACCGTTACGAACGTTTCGCGCCCCACCACATGTAACGAACGTGCTCCAACAAACTGTATTTCAGTATATGATCCATCCGACACGCCAACATAGGCTACTGAGTCTACAGTGGAAACTGAGAGGTTGTATCCTCCCAAATCAGTTTCAAATAAACGAGTTGTTATGTGTGTTGCCAGATTATGTGTAACAACAACAACAACACAGCACACAGCGGGCACAGTTCTCAGAATTGTGAACTTGTACGCTCCGGTCCACCGGGGTGACCGTACGGAATTTTTTAGGGGACTCGATTATTTCATGGTGGGTAACCCAAACCTTGTGATTGCGGGGGACTTTAATTGCACTATTGACGGTCATGGGAGTGGAAGCAGGCCTGTAAACCAGGGCCTGTTGCAATTAGTTGGCGGCCTAGGACTCATAGATGCATTTTCGCACATAAATCCTGGAGTTTACCAGTACACGTGGTGCAATGCTCAGGGTGCACATAGCCGACTTGACCGTTTGTACGTTTCTCCTTGTTTGGGTAGCCATGTTTTGAAATGTGATGTGCTTCCCTCTGGAGATCTTTCTGACCATGAGGGTGTGCGTCTCTCGCTCACTGGGTTGCGAGGTTCTCGCTCCGGATCCGGCTGTTGGAGGCTTTGTGCCGAGCTACTGCGAGACACAGAAATTCGTAACGACGTCAAAGCGTTCCTTGTTGATCGCTGCGCTGACACTTTAGTCTCACCGGAATGGTGGGAAGAGACCAAATTAGGAGCCGCGAGACTTTTTCGTCAATGGAGAGCTAGGCGTGCAAGGGAGAGCCGGGAGGAATTTGTGCACCTCCGGCAAGTGCTGTCTATTTTGCGCCATCCTGGGTCGCGAGGCCCAGGCAATGTTCAAGCCATACAGGACGTGCTAGGGAGGCTAGCCTCTCTGAGGTTACGTTTCTGGGACCAGTTTGCGGCAGCACAGACTGTCGAGCGCTGGTCGCGAGAAGCATATTGCTCTCGCCTTTTGCTTGGCCGTTACCTCCAACCCAGTGTCATCGAGCAACTTGTTGCAACCGACGGTTCGGCTCAGGAGCACCCTGATGGAGTTCGATCACTGCTGCGTGATCATTTTATGGCGCTTTTTGACTCCGTGCAGCCTGCCGACGTCGAGGGCCGAGCGTTTTTGCCGGACGCACGACGTATTAAGCTCAGTGCAGCCCCGTTCTCTGTGGACGAATATACTGCTGCCGTCAAAGCTCTTCACACAGGAAAGTCTCCCGGTTCCGATGGCCTCCCAGCTGAATTTTATAAGTGCTTCTGGTCCACTCTTCGGAGGCCTTTGACAGTTCTGTTGAATCAGTGCTTGGCACGACATCTCCTCTGTCCGTCCATGCGTGAGAGAATTGTCACCTTGTTGTGCAAGGATGCTTCCAAAAAACAAGACCCAAATGCCTATCGTCCTGTTTCACTGCTTAATACTGACTACAAAATTTTATCAAAAGCGATTTTGCAACGCATCTCTCCAGTTCTTGTTACAGTCATTCCTCCTTTCCAGGCCTGTGCTGTCCCTGAGCGGTCCATCACGCTTCATACGCAGGCTTTAAGAGACGCCTTGTCCTGGGCACATAGTCGGCGGCGACCTTGTGTTTTAGTGTCGTTTGACCAAAGGAAGGCCTTTGATCGTGTGCTTCATGAATACATGTACCGTGTGTTGGAGGCGAGTGGGTTTGATCGCGAGATCATATCGTGGTTCCGAGCACTGTATGCTGGTGCGTCAGCTTTCATTGGTGTCAATGGGGGTACCTCTGCTAACTTCCCCATAAAGGTTGGTGTCCGCCAGGGCTGCCCCCTGTCACCGGCACTGTATGCCCTAGTGTTTGGCCCGCTTTTAGAGTCCCTCGCATCCACGGTTGCATCCCGGATGCTCGCCCTCCCGGGCACATTTGCGTTACCGCTTTTTGCGTATGCAGACGACCTATCTCTCATCCTGACCGACGAGGGAGCTATCGGGAATGTTCTCCAGGGCCCGCTTGCACGAAACAAACTTAGTGTAATACTTAACGAGTTCCCCACTTAGTGTAGTGCCGGAGCCGTAAGTGGCTTGCACGAAACTTCTACAACACTAAAGTGGTGGCGCTCTCTCCGCGCAGTTTAGGACGCTGGCCAAGGGTCCTAGGAGCACCCTAAACTACCGCACTAAAGCTTAGGACTAACATGTCGGCCGCTATGAACCGCGTATCGAATATTCGTCGTTGGCCCCAACTGTATCTCGCAATACAGTACGCATTTTCCTCGCAATACTAACAACGTCTCATTTTTTTATGCTGTGGGTGCCGTACGTGTTGTGCTTTTCGTTAGCAACAACTCTCAAAATGATCGCCGCACGCGAAGTGCCTCTCACCGGCACTGCCGTTGGCGATAAATTCCCAATCATCGAGCAATTCGAGACATACTTTGGGCCACAGGCTTTATTTTATTTAACAAAGGCACGCAACAAGTGACCTAACTCGTTCTTGCAGCTACAATGATAGTACAATACCTTATTTTGGTTCTACAAACTGTTTACGTGCGACGGCAGAAGCAGACGACTTCCCAGAATCCAAACATGCCGTGACGCACGACTTCCTGGGATGAACTCCGGAAGTTCTCTTTCTACCAATGAGAGCCTCCGAAAACTGCTACTGCTCGTAGCCACGATCCACTTTAGAATACTTGACTTAGGGCGGTCGTCGAAGTGTTCGTGCAAGCCACTTAACCGCAATCCTAAACTTAGTGCACTAACGCGTTAGTGCAACACTTGCCAAGTGTTACACTTAGGATTGTTTCGTGCAAGCGGGCCAAGGTAATTGACAGCTACGGTAGCGTTTCTAATGCACAGATCAATAGAGATAAAAGCGCACTACTTTTCGTCAACCTCATCCCGTCGTGCTCCGCACCCTTTGGTATTCCTGTGAAGAATGCCGTGCGCGTTCTTGGGTATGATTTCCTGCCTTCAGGAATATCTCCCAGTACCTGGGCACGTGTCCATATGCGTAGTATTCCTGTGCTCCGGGACTTGAAAGAGCTCGTACTCCCCATTACCTGCAGAGCGCGCCTTGCTGCGTCTTGGTTTCTGAGTAAATATTGGTATTTAGCCAATATCTCCATCCCTCCGCGGACCACTCTTCGGACCGCTACACGTGCGGCGTTTCAGTTTATCTGGGGCGGTTCTGTAGAATGGGTATCGAGAGGTCGTATGTATCGGCCTCGCGTAGATGGCGGCCTTTTGGTGCCCGATTTCAAAGTGAAGTGCCTTGCCTTAGGTCTGCGCGCGATCTTTCAGGGTCTCCCAGAGCAGCGGCATCCTGCTCAGGGTCTACTAACTTTTCTGTTAGGACCCGACATTCGTTTTCCTTTTTTCTTTTTTTTTTCTGAGCTGACACACACTCTCCCGCGCTCAGAGTGCGTGGCTCCCCACCTGAAGGCATACGTTGTGGCAATGCGCAGCCTGCGAGCTTCTTTCCCTGATGATGATATAACATCATGGCCTGTGCGGCGCCTTTACATGGTACTTCTTGCGCTTAATCGGCCACCCCCGAACTCGACGCGTATTCAGCGCCACATAGCGGGGCGTACGACCACTGCTGGCTGGCTGGACGCCCGTCGGGCCAGTCTTCAGTGGCGCTTAGCGCATGACGTCTTGCCGCTGCGTGAGCGTTTTTCCCGTTTCGGTATAACGTCACCCGGCTGTCCCTTCTGCGAGTACAGGGAGTCAGCAGAGCATGCTTTCAGTTTATGTTTGTTGCCGGGTTCCCTTTGGCATCGTGTATATAGCAAGCCTCTATAGCCTGACGGATGTTGAGTGGAGCACAGTTCGTGGTCTGTATCCCCTCCCTGTCTCGCGGCGGGATAGGCGGCATTTTGTGCTCTTGGTGGTCGAAATCAACTACCAAGTGTGGGTTTCACGCTGTCGGCGAGTGCACGCGCAGCAGAGCCTCAGTGTGCAGGAGGTGATTCGGCTAGTTAACGCGGGGATTCGCAAAGTTCTTTGCAGGGAGCGTGCGGTGCTTGAATCAGTTGAGTTTCACCGTCGCTGGATGACCTCTGACATCCTCTTCAGGGTGGACAATGACACGTTTCATGTTAACCTAAGAGGTGTCCACATCCTCGTGTTGTTCTCCCACTTGCAGCTTTCCAGTGTCATGGACTGTTGCATGGCGAAACGGACACGTATAGCAATCTCTGAACAGCCTTAGTCGCTGGGCGAGAGTTGGTATTCAGAATGTTGTTCGAGTCTGCTTGAGATGCTACACTCTAGATCGTTTCACACCTTCAAGGTGTAAAATAGGTGTATTAACAAAGATCACACCCCTTTCACACCTTACAACTTTGTTTTGGAAGTTCCTGAGGGTGTAACGTTGGTGTACTCCACCCTCAGGTGAAATATGATGATAGTGTGTCGCATGGGTGGAGAAAGGGAGTATGTTTGTTTTCGTTCACATGAGCAAAAGTAAATATATACAACAACAGGGAACAGGAAGTTACATTACAACAGTGCATGGCCTGGATTTACAACAGGTCTACCATCTGGTAATGCATGCATATTTAGAAGATCTGTTGAGATAGTGCTTAAATTTCTTAAAACACGTTGCTCCTCATTGCAAGACAGAACAAATACATGATAGTGCTCATCATACTCAACTGTAGTTAATGTTCGTATGAGAAAAATGGTATCAGAGTTAATAACATGTATGCCTGCAATCTCAATAAACGCGGGTAAGTCCTCCTCTGAAGATTATTTGCCAACAACAGCCAACAGCTAATGTGTTATCATTATCAACTGCACTTTTCACATAGACTATAGATTCTGCATGAATCTCCTTGGAGCCATCAGTAGATGTGGCATTTCTGATGAACGGCTGCGACCACACATACATTTGATAAAATTGATGTCTTCTTGCTAATGAAAGGGTTATCTTCTTAAAATGTCGAGTTTTTCTAGCAACATCTTTAAAATGCTGGTGTTTCCCTTCGAAACGCGTACAACCATACAGATAGGAAAGGACCAAACATCATGATGAGTCGCGGATAATGAACAACGTAATGCATTTTACAGGGGTTAGATATTTGTGGCTACAACACTGCAAAGCCTTGAAGAAACGAATAAATGCAGCGTTCTAAGTAATGAACATGCATATGGGGGAGGTGCCTGCTCATGAGAAGGTCTACAGTTTCACGAAAAGCTATATACAGCTGCCACGCTTCATTGCAATCGTTTTACACCTTAAAGGGTGTAAATCAAAATGTTCATGGCGCACACCTTTTAAGGTGTATTTTAACACCCTCATGGCACTTGGGGTGTAAAGGGTGTAACGCCGAATAAAACTGCTGGGTTTGTGGCAATAAGCTGGTAACTGTGTATTCACAATTACCAGCATATTGCGTATAATCAATGTCATTATGCGTATAATCACATTGAGGGCCATATATGTATGCACATCAAGGTGACTAAATATGTGTAAACATGCACAGCCGACATACGGACAATCACGTATGGCGTGGCAGCTGTGCATGGCAATGAAGCGTGGCAGCTGTATATAGCTTTTCGTGAAACTGTAGACCTTCTCATGAGCAGGCACCTCCCCCATATGCATGTTCATTACTTAGAACGCTGCATTTATTCGTTTCTTCAAGGCTTTGCAGTGTTGTAGCCACAAATATCTAACCCCTGTAAAATGCATTACGTTGTTCATTATCCGCGACTCATCATGATGTTTGGTCCTTTCCTATCTGTATGATTGTACGCGTTTCGAAGGGAAACACCAGCATTTTAAAGATGTTGCTAGAAAAACTAGACATTTTAAGAAGATAACCCTTTCATTAGCAAGAAGACATCAATTTTATCAAATGTATGTATGGTCGCAGCCCTTCATCAGAAATGCCACATCTACTGATGGCTCCAAGGAGATTCATGCAGAATCTATAGTCTATGTGAAAAGTGCAGTTGATAATGATAACACATTTGCTGTTGGCTTTTGTTGCCAAAGAATCTTCAGAGGAGGACTTACACGCGTTTATTGAGATTGCAGGCATACATGTTATTAACTCTGATACCATTTTTCTCATACAAACATTAACTACAGTTGAGTATGATGAGCACTATCATGTATTTGTTCTGTCTTGCAATGAGGAGCAACGTGTTTTAAGAAATTTAAGCACTATCTCAACAGATCTTCTAAATATGCATGCATTACCAGATGGTAGACCTGTTGTAAATCCAGGCCATGCACTGTTGTAATGTAACTTCCTGTTCCATGTTGTTGTATATATTTACTTTTGCTCATGTGAACGAAAACAAACATACTCCCTTTCTACACCCATGCGACACACTATCATCATATTTCACCTGAGGGTGGAGTACACCAACGTTACACCCTCAGGAACTTCCAAAACAAAGTTGTAAGGTGTGAAAGGGGTGTGATCTTTGTTAATACATCTATTTTACACCTTGAAGGTGTGAAACGAGTTAGAGTGCACGGCTGGAAGTCTGCCGTGTTCACGGTCCTGCTTCCCGCAGAAGCAAGAACGTCGAATTGTGTGTCTCGGCCACTGGTCTCGGCATGCTGCCGCGGAAATTTATATTACACTATTTGGGAGGGAATATTTGATAGCAAATAATTCCATCATAAAAGGTGTTTTCAATAGAATACTCTCTTTTTAAGGGTGTTTTTAAACGCCCATTATAACAGTGTTTTATTAGGAATACACTTAACTAAATGGTGTATTAGACCCATCATTTGAGTGGAGAGGCAACACCAAAAAGGTGTGCGCCATGGGACAAGCCATTTACACCAAAAAGTGTAAAAAAGTTTACTGTGTACGCCTCAGCAACTCACACTGCTTGCAGTAACTTGAAAGCACGTAACTTGAGATGAGAGCCATCCCCTTCTATCAAACATTGTTTTTTACTTGACCTGCCGCAATTCCGTTGTCATTACAGGAACTAGCGACATTTTAGCCCGTATGAAACGTCCGATCCGACTGTCGCGCATGCGCATTAGTTGTAGAACGCGTGACTTTCGCTCAAACGACCACGCTCGCTTTCAGTCGGTTCGGCCGATTGGCATTGGCATCGCTAAACAAGATGGCCACTGCTTTCAGAAAGTGGAAAGTTGAGTTGTCGAGTTCTAGTGATGGTTGCAATGGGATTGCCACGTATGTAGACTGTTTCGAACAATGTGTACCATCTGCGGGAAGTTGTCGGATTGAAGTGGCCATTTCACACCCTTCAACGTCCAATCTTGCCGTGCTGCTTGTGCATTTGTACAACACGGGCGCGTACCATTTTCTGCATTTTCAGTCAGTATAGGGTGTAGACGGGCAATATGGGGACCATATTGCAAGGATTTTCCTAATATTGGCTCAAAGTGGGCAATATGGGGCCCATATTGCCAGGATTCTCCTAGTATTGGCTCAAACTGGGCAATATGGGCCCCATATTGCCCAGTTTCAGCTAATATGGGGGAAATCTTGGCGAAACGGGTCCCATATTGGACCCGTATCGCCACTGACCAGCCCATATGGGCCCAATATTGTGTGCTGCTTGAGTAGCTGTGATGCATTGTTCGACGCGTGTGTTTCACTTGTGTTTAACCATCGGAGTAGGTTCTGTTGCAAACGGTGGACGCATTGCAAATGGCGACAGGAGGGGATCGGCCACATGCGTGAAGCGACGGTGTACATTATAAGTGAGGCTAATTGTATGTTGGACTGTATCCATTGCAAGGACGTGGGTCACAAAATGGTGTACTGCTCCAGCATTGACGTTGGAACAATGCCAGCCTGATATTTACTTCGGTATCTTCACAGGTTGTTTCCTGTCTCAACTGTCACACATACGTGGCAAAATTGCAACTGTTTCGCACATCGAAGCGTGTCTGGTGCCCCTTGCTTGGACAATTGTTCGTCGGTCACTTCGTTTGAGGAACTGTCGTGTTCGTAATTAAGGATGGTCTTGATTGAGCTTTGTAGTGCTAGCCTGTTCGGAGTTTCTACGATTGTGTGTTCGATGTCTAAAGGACTGCCTGGTGCATCGGATGGATTGTGTGCCCGTGCAACATGTGCTCCATATGTGTGTGGGGAGATTAGTGAACCGTGTATGCATTCCATTCGGCAAACGATGATGTACTGGATGCAATTTAAAGGTATATCCACGCCAATTAAATAGTGTTTCAAGTTCGATGTCCTTGGTACGTTTTATTGTCTCGTGTATTACGGAGTATGAGTAACCCTTCAATACGTCCGGTACACTGTGACTCCTGGCGGCAGCAGATATGTCGTACCAGTTGTTTCAGGAGGCACAGAGCACCCGCAGCTTTCGCAGGCGTGGCGGGCCCCTTGAAGTCATCTGGCACATTTTTTTAAAAGATGTGCCAGTTGATCAGACGGCACCTATGTGTCACTGGATTTAGAGTGTACGGACGTTATCTGTAATTCAGCATCGTACCCCAGGTGTCCACTGAACATTTCACACCGTGCTCGTGTGTTAGGCCAGTGGTCAGCCTGTGTCGGATCCTGACACAACTATAGTTGAATGTGGCCTGATCGTGGCAGAGAGAGAATATTGGCAGCAGACCCCTGATGGGTATAACTCAGCTCCAATGTTTGTATATAAACAGGTATTCTCTCTCTCTCTCTCACTCTCGCCAGGAGTTGCTATTACTTGTCATATGGAAACACCGTTACTGCCAAGAAGAGGACGTCGACGCGAGAATAAACAGGAAATTTCACTGTTTTAGTCCATACAGTGCACGGATGAAGACCAAATTATCTTGCCTATGGGCCTTCCAGCACGTCTTGGTATACAGGGGAAAGATGTGAAGACAATGTTCGGCAAGTGACCACCCATCCAGCTCATACCACACTCAGCTCATACTGGGACAAGTTACAGCAAGGCAACTCATACCAACATACTATCTCATACAGGGGCAACTTATACCAGCGAACTCATAACGTCCCATACCAATTGAAGTTGCGGCGGGGAAGACCGTTCGAGGAAAAAAAATATCAGAGAATGTGACTTTGCAGTGAAGGAGATGTACGAATCCCCAGAAGAACAATTATACTGAAGCACATTGAAGGGTCGTGAGGTGGTTTGAGTAAGTGCACGGCACCAACCCGTATTCCGGCTCGTCACAATGTTATCTGCAAGGGGTCCGCAAGCGGATGCCCCCCCCCCCCCTTTTTTCTAGGGTGTTTTAGCTGCTGTATTTCAGGCAAAGCTGATGCCGCCCTCACCTCATACTAGTCTGGACTCGTCCCATTTGAAGTGTCATGGAGAAATGCTGAGAAGAAAATACAGAAAGTTCACGATACCCAGTTTATGGAAGCACATTAAAGAAACATTGAAAAGTAATAGAAAAACTATTGGAACTGCACAATGAGATCTCTGATTATTGGTCCCCCTTTCTCCATTTAGTTCCTTTTCCAAATTCCTCATTTAAAATGTGGTGCTCTGCAACGACCCTTCAATGCGCTTCAGTAAATGTTATTTCTCCTTATATGGTCATTTCCGGCGCGACTTGAATTGGAATGAGACGTGTGTAGTACGCAAGGTGTGCGGTACAAGTTCACTTGGTATGATTTGTCCTGGTGTCGGCTCTCCTGGTATAATTCGTCTCGTCATGAGCTGTCTTGCTATGAATTGTCCTGGGGTCCGATCTTCAACTTGTGGTTATCCCATAACGCGCATTAAATGCACCACTTCAACCCGTCATTCGACACGAGATCTTGCGCGAGCCTATCAAATATAACTATAACGATCGCTATATTAAAGTTGAGTGTAATGAGTTGCCGAGGTATGAGTTGAGCGTGGTATGAGCTGTCCCAGCATGAACTGTCTATGCAGGTAGGGTTCCGCTTTTTCGGTGTTTATGTTGGGCATTTTCGGCATTTATACGTTTTACCAAATTCGAAAGTTTTCGGCATTTTAAAACATTTGTGCAAAGATAGATCTCGAAATATCCGCAGCTATTATCACCGGGCAGGGCAGCACAGGGAGAAACTACTGTAGAAGTGTGTGTGTGTGTGTGTGTGTGTTTTCGTTTTGTTTTTTTCGCGCGTTCCTCTAAAATCGGGAATGTAAGTTCCCGCGAATAACCCTGGTCACATGAGGACGAAAATCGTGTGGCGTTCGACGCTATACCGTGACTACCTTGACCCTTTCTACTCCAATGCAGCGTAGGCAGTTTAAGCAAGCCGCAGAAGGTTGTTTTATCCCATCAGGCAAGATGTAAAGAAATGAAAATTGATTATGCATTTCTTACTCCTACAAACGCATTACACTGTACAGATATACCACTATACCACGAATCCGCAACATGCCTTTCCCGGCATTCTCAAAACCAGCTTGTATGGTAGTACGACATCTCAACCGAACTGTTCCGTGCCCTCAGTGATAATGAATGAGAACTGTTAAAATGAACTCGCTGACCTCCACACGGCCAGTACTATGGCCTCCTGCAGGGTCCCTAAAGGCCATTGTACAGGGCCTTTCCTCCCAAGTCTGTGAGGAGAATAAAGGGATTGACCTAGAACGCCGCCATCCCCGTGAACAACGGATGTCTTAGTGCGTGCCGAAGTATGCCCGAGTATTGACGGCGGCACCATATGTAAGAGCAAAGCACTCCCGTAAACCTGTGTCGCGAATTTCAGTTCTCGCGAATCACTCCTCAAACCAGCTTTATTCGAAAACGCGCAAAATTTTCACGCGGAAAAAAAAAATGACTTCGACTGTAGCCCCCTGAAAACTGCGTGCTACATGGTGAGATTATTAAATCAAAATTGGCATTTGGGGTCGTTTGCATATTAGAAAACAAAGATGGGAACGACCTCACGGTGAGTTCATACTCAAATGAGTAAAGTCTCGGACCTCAGGAGACCGTTATCGTCTCATATTCAAGTGGAGACCGAAATTGAGATCGGCAGCACGGCAACTGGCGAGCGGAAACTACGTCGTGCGCTCAACCGTCCAATGTCGTGAAGGATAGTGGTGCTCCGTAAAGCTATGGCGGGCCGCCGTAGTAAAGCTCGGATGTCAGAGCAGGCTGCTGTGTCGTCGTCTTCTACCTCTTGCCAGTCGCGTCAAAGTGTAGGAAGGCCAAATATCAGGCCACATTTCCGTTTTCTTTTTTTTTTTCACTCTATTAAACATATCCCCCCCCCCCCCCAAATATCATTGTACTGCAAATCTGTGCAGTTCTAGTATGCTCACGTAGCATGATTTGATCTGCGGAAGGCATATATACGAGGGGTGTTCAAGTCAAAGAGGGACTTCCTGTCTTCTGAGTGTACAAATGGCTCGCGCTACTTCTTTCTCGTCATTTTCACACGCGACAGGCCTATAACAGGCCTCCGCGTTCATCACGTTGTGGTCCAAAGTTTGTGCTAAACAGAAGACACGTGCTGGACAAGATGGTCGACAACGAGGTGAGCGCGCACATCGAACAGCGAATTGTCGTGAAGTTTCTCATGAATGAAAGGGTAAAGTCATCTGAAATTCACGGAAGACTTCAGGCTCAGTATGGCCACGATAAACTTAGCCGCAGCAAAGCGTTTGAGTGGTGCAGACGGTTCCGAGACGGCCGTACATCAGTGCAGGACGATTCCGGCCGGGCCCGGCTCAGAGCCCATGCAGTGTCAGATTTCCTGAGATCATCCAACTTGTGGAGTGCCTGCTCCTCAAAGACCGACGGATCTCGAACTGGCTTGAAAGCGGACCTTTCCGTGGGAACGTTGAACACTATCATTCATGAACACCTCCAGTTTCGGAAAGTTAGGGCCCCTTGGGTCCCGAGGCAGCTCTCCGTGTTTGACTGGCAGAGAAGATTGGACATCTCCCAAGACCTAAGGTACCGTTTCGACACTGAAGGACAACTGTTCCTTGATGGGATCGTCACGTGCGATGAAACGTGGGTGCAACATTTCACTTCTGAGTCTAAACGCGCATTCAAACAGTGGAAGCATCCGGGCTCGCCACCCAAGAAGTTCCGAAGCACCCCGTCTGTGGGTAAGATCATGACCACGGTTTTCTGGGGCAAGGCTGGCATTGTTCATATTGATTTTCTGTCCAGTGGTACCACCATCAATACTGCATATTTCTGCCAGGTTCTCCGGGATGTGCATAAGGCGCAGAAGCAACAGCAGCCTGCCTCATCACTACAGGAGTCCTCCTCCTACAGGATAATGCACGCCCGCATACCGCGCATCTCACGACACGCTCCTTACAGGAACTTGGCTGGGAGTTGCTGCCACATCCCCCTTACAGTCTAGACCAGCGATTTCCATCTCTTCGGGCAACGGAAGGCGTTTTTTGGGGGCCGCCACTTCAGCTGCGACGACGAGGTCAAGAATGCGGTCCGATCACGGCTGCTACGCGCCGGTAAGGATTTCTACGCTGCTGGCATCCAAGCCCCCGTGAAACGCTGCGACAAGTGCATTAGTGCAGCTGGAGATTACGTCGAGAAATAAAACTAGTTTATCGCCTGTAAGCTCATTTTACTTTTGCGAAAAATGAAAAGTCCTGGGGGCTTAATCGCTTCATCGTCTTTACGGTCGTTACAAGCTAACGAGTGGCGGAAGATTCAAAACGGTGGGCACGTAACACATTGTGCGTGACGTGTACCACGGCCTTCACGTATCGCGCGAAGAGTGCCGTGCACGTGCTTTATCACGTGCCCACCTTTTTAAATTTCCCGCCCACCTTTTTGAATTTCCCGCCACTCGTTAGCTTGTAACGACCGTGACGACGATGAAGCACTGATCTCTATGTATAACACTGATCTCGATTGTAAAAGGCTGGATCGCGGATAGGGAGCGCGAGCGTGCGGCAACCGGCCGCCATCTTACTGTACCCAAAACAGTCGCCGCAGCGATCATGGCAACTTCTTGCAATTACGGTCGTACCAACCGTACCGGCAAGGATACCTGGCCGAAATTTCTACAGGTGAGTCATTCTTTATCAAGGAATAAATAGGCGTCTATTCTGTACATTTATTTGACAATTATGAAGTGTTTTTTGCCCAAAACCAGCACTGGGTGCAAGTTGTTTGATCGCTCTTCCGAGGTTCGAGCGAACACACTTGCATTTTACCCGCCGGCAAATACAGTTTGAGTGCATAATATGCTGGAGAGAACATGTTACACTACACTGATAGTGGTGTCATCAATATGTGCGAGCACTCGAGCGCTTTTCTGCATGCACTGCTAGCACGGTACCAAGTGTGCTCTACTGAAGCAAGTGCACAGTCATTTCTTTGAACCACCTTCGCGTATAAGTTCATTATTACGTCATAATAAGACCAAGATAGTCACCCTTTTTCATGTATTGGTATTGTTTTGTGCCTTGGTTTGATTTGTGACAAAGAATCCTACGTAACGGTGGTGTGGTGTGACTTGGATACCGCCTTCGTGTCTGAGCTATGTTGTCAGCTTGTTGCGATAATAATAATTTGTATCTTGTCGTGTTATTTGCAGCAGTGTGGTCTCTCAATACAGGTTTCCTCACGGGGGCTACCCAGAGGATCGTCTGTGTCATCGAGCATCATCTGTGTCATCGTCTGATGCGATCGAGCTTACAGATAAGTATCATGTTCCTCATTCACGGGTTCCTACTTTACGAGGAGGAACCACCCCAGTGCACGCACTGTGGTGAGCCTCTCTCAATTTTGCACATTCTCTTTACATGTTCACATCATGGAACACATCACTTCGAGAGTTTTATATACACCTTAGACCCCTTCACCCAGCATTGTGTCTTGGTGATGAAGATATAATTTCTTTTACAACAGCATTTAAATGTTGCAATTTTTAAAAGATATCAAGATTTTAAACCCTGTTAGAGCCAGTTCTCACTTAGCGACGCCCGACACGACGTCGTGAACGGGCGGCGGAAGCAGATGTGCATTTCCGCCGCCCCGTCAGCGCGCACGATTTTCATGTTCCCACCCCAGTGGCGTTCCGTCGTCCAAAGCAGACGAAAACTCCGGAGGCGTGGCCGTTCTGTGTCACCTAATTGGTCGCGGTCGCCAGTATGTCGTTCTCGGCAGCTCTCGCCGGCTTGGTGAAAAAAATCAACATGCATTTTTTTTTGCACTACGTTTCTTTTCTCCCAACGCAGGAAATGCGCGTCTATTTCCGCCGCCAGCACACGACGTCGCGTCGTGCGTCGCCAAGTGAGAACTGACCCTTAGTCAGGTTCTGATAGCCGCGCTTTACCGCTTTCTAAAGATGTTTCTAGAGCCAGGCACATCCACCTCCAGCACCCCCAAGCGTGCATCGTCGGCTAGTTTAGACACGGAAGTCGACACTTTTCCCATGATTCTTAGAAAGGTCGGGTCATCTATTGTGTGAAGCTTCCGCCAGAGGGCTGCAAATGAAAACGAACATGAAGCGCGGACGGGCGCAGCGTGCGCAGCGGGATTGCTCTAACCAGGATTGCGGAACCGATCCAGATTGTGTTCGACCTCAGTGGCGGATCCAAAACGTCAGTTTATACATTGGATTTCCCTCTTCCCCCTCCCCCACTAGGCGCTCCGACAAAGAAACCGCCCCCCCCCACCCACCCCAAACCGAGGGTCTGGATCCGCCCCTGTCGACAGTGCGTTTGGGGTATAAGAGGGATTATATGGGGTTTGGGAGAGGAAGAGAAAGAAGCTTCGTCGTGTTCTGCGTGCGCTTCCCCACTTACTGCTCGAATTTGTTCTTTGTTTTTCTTTTTTTTTTTTTTGTTCGAGGTTTGACGGAGTTCATTAAAACGGGTCTACGGAGCAGCGCTGCTAATCATTCTTTTTCTGAGTGGAAGCTTAGGTTTTCAGAATACCATAAGTGTACCTGCCTTTCTACCGGCGAATTGAAAAACTGCTGCAGTACTCTCACATTTTGCTCACCATTACACTGAACTTCGACCCAGTATGAAATGAAAGATGGAC